>NW_003211409.1:399089-501183 GCF_000006405.1 Perkinsus marinus ATCC 50983
GCTTGTTCCTTGTGATATGCTTGATGTTCACACAAATTGTCATTGTCAAAAACTACGTGGGTTAAAAATTCCAGGGTCTCCAAGTTTTCCACGAAGTTTTGAAACACCCTTTACAGACCTGAGCCAGATGGCTACGGAGCTATCTCACATGCTCATCATCTCAATTAATTACCAACAATGATAACTCAAACACCTAATCTCAGCATCATATATCTATCCTCCGGCGTTTCTGCCTGTCGTTACTCAGCCCTCTGATCCCAACACGTGCCATGACTATGTGGGTGTCGTCTCCAATGGAGACTCTCCAGGGTCTTGCCGTAGAGTTCGGTACTCTTGTGTGGTGACCACCACTCGAATCGTCGCACGAAGCATCACCAAAAAGGAAGTACGGAAACCCCCGGTCATCCTACATCATCAGCTTCCTTCAACTGCAGCCCAAGCAGCCACCGGAGAAGGAACTTCGAAACAGAGGCGAACCCACTTCAACCGACTCGTTGTGTATGGCCAGGACCATCCCCCTGCTCAACGAGTACCCACTGTGATTCGATCTTCATGTACTATGAGCTCTTAATACTTGTCATTTCCACTATCATGTGTGTGCTTGCGTCACTTCTGTTAACGTAGTGGGTCAAACACTGTAAACTCGTCAGCTTCCCGTTCAGCGATGTCCCGCCGTGAGATAAGGAGGACCCGACCACTGGTAACCATCATCGCCCTTGCCGTCATGGCTATTGGTGGCCTCAAGTTCATAGCTGCCCGTTTCCAAGGATCCTCCAGATTCCTCGAAGTACTACTAAACTAAGCCACGCGAGTACAACCCAAGTCACTTCAGTTGCCAGCAAGAGTCCAAGTTGGAGCCTCTCCCGACCGCCGTTTCGTCGTCGGAGGCAACTGGAAAGCCAACGGGAGGACTACTGAGTAGCTCATGGAATCAGCTCTACAACGTGAGTGTATTATGCCAGACTTTCGGACCTCGTGAATGGCCTCAATGCGATGGACTCTGTTGGGGACGTGGACGTCGTTTGCGCCCCGCCAACGCTTCACCTGGTGGATGTCAGCCGAACCCTCCGACCAGTGAGTTGAGGCTGTTGTTATTGAGTCAGTTTTTTCGATAGGACTTTTTCATAGCCGCCCAAGACGTTTCACAGTATGGCTACGGCGCTCATACTGGCGACACTCCGGCGGAGATGGTACGCTTCTGGACTGCTCCAGTATCTCTGGTCGTGACGCCTTCATGTTACAGTTGGTCGATTCTGGTATCGAATGGACTATAGTGGGCCACAGTGAGCGGAGGCAGCACTGCGGCGAAACAGACGAGGTTGTGGGTCAGAAGACAGCGAGGGCCATCGAAAAAGGTCGTGCCTCCTGCTTGTACGCGACCACACTATAAGCCCTGGTCAGGTCTCAAAGTCATAGCTTGCGTGGGTGAGACACTTGAGCAGAGGGAAGGTGGTGTGACCCTTGATATCCTCCAACACCAACTCCAGGCGATTATCAACCAAGTTGGTACCTCCCCGGCGAACTGGAGGTGAGTGTTGGTCCTATTGTGGTCGTCGTGGTCAACTCGTGCAGGTCCATGGTTATCGCATACGAACCTGTCTGGGCGATCGGCACAGGCCACAGCGCCTCCCCTGAGGACGTAGAGGCTGTCCATGCAAGTCTCCGTCAGTGGCTTGCTGGCAAGCTCGGACGGGCAACCGCTGACAGTTTGAGGTGGGCTCCCCTGTCCCAGCACTTCTCCACTGTTCTTGACTTGTCAGGATAATTTACGGTGGCAGTGTCAATGATGCTAATTGCGACAATCTGGCAGAGCTCCCGGACGTGGACGGTTTCCTAGTTGGAGGCGCTAGCCTCAACGCTGCTAAGTTCGGCCGAATTGTGAATAGTGTGCAGCAAGGTGTGGACAGATCATGATGACGAAGCGTTCCTCATCGTCACTAAAATATTTAATGCGTTTCTATGGTTTGGCAGCCTAGTAGCCAGTTTGTATGGTACCCCTGGCATTGCGTTATGATGTATTCACATTGGATCGAGGAGGTCATTCAAAGTGACTGTGTAGCTATCGCGAAAAGCATTGAATAACAACCATGTGGGACATAACGAGGAAATATCCGTTCACAACGCTCCCGAATGGATTCTTTCTTTCCAATTTCTTCTAGATCTGACTGTATAGGTACTCTAGAATACTATAAAGGGTACAAGATGTAGAGGTATTCTCTGTAAGTACTCCCAATCCTTATCGTTTTTAGTTTACGTTAGGACCATTTCCATGAACTGCTATTCAAAATTGCATGCAGTTTTGATGGTGAGGTAGACTTATCTAAGGTCACCGAGGACAACATCATGTTGACAACCAAAGAAGATATGGGCTCCGAGGAAATCATACATCCCATAACAATAGTGTGTCTATGATCGCCTCCGCCACAAAGCTAGCACTGTGTTCTTGTTCTTCATCGCCTGAGACGGAGCTCTTGCAACGGCGGAAACTACTGAGCTCACCATAGCTGCTATGGGGGCCACTACAAACACCAGCATTATAAGGGCCCCTGTAAGATACGACAGGAAGGAGTAGTCGAGATCCACTGCGTCGTCTGCCATTACAAATTTATCAACTATATCTGGTGTGTGAAAATGCGCATGAAATTTTGAGGAAATTTTCATTGGTTTCTGTACACTCCTACCCGAATTCGTATGCAAACTTCTATAATAAGTGAGGAAACTCCTGAACTCAGCTGAGGAAAGCGAACATATATTTCAACACTGACTATATCTCGCCACCTGGGGAATCTAACTCAAGACTGCTTTCAATGAACATCGTTGATAAGCGTTGATGCATGACAAATTCGTCGTCACTAATCCTCAGCCTCTCCATCGCCCTCATTCAGTTCTTCGTGATCTCCTCCTGAGAGCAATCTCAAAGTTTCCATGCAAAACCACTTACCCTGGACAGCCTCAGAGCCTTGTGTATAGGGAACGATAGCCGCCACCATATTTCCCTCCTCGGCATTCGCGTCCTTCTCCTCCTTGTTATCGGTGTGCTCTACAGCGTACCTACTACTGCCTTCCCTCAGCGTTATCAAAGTACTCTACCTATTCTTCCAAGCTCCTCTATAGTAGAGCCAGTCGGCCATTTGGGGCTCCCCAGTAAAAGCCGCCAAGTGCTGCACTGTGATGCCCTGCGAGTCTGTGATATGCAACCTACACGAGCAACTATCCAAAGCCAACCCTACCCGCACTCACTTAGCGCCCCTGGCCGTCAACAGCGCCACTACATCATGCCGACAACAGCTCACTGCTTGTGCCAATGGGGACTCGCCGGCCCTAAGGGGCAACTGAGAGGACCATAAACCGCTGAACTCACCCATCCAAGGAGTCTATGTCGGCTCTGTGGTCCACTAGGAGCTCCACTAGAGTAGTATGACCATATCGCGATGCTTCGTGTAACGGTGTACTACCATTAAACCACTCCGGCTGAAATGATCCACTGCTATTACCGTCCGGCCTTATCTTTGAAGTTAACATCAGCTCCTTTGTCAATGAGATATCTCACTGTAGCTTCGTGGTTCTTCCATGTGCCCTCCCACAGAGCGCTGTGACCGGAAATTACAGTGCGGACCGATACGGAAACTTACCTCCTAAAATACGGTTTCTCGCAGTAGTTCAACCCTTCTGGACCCTGTATTCGAAGTACTTCACCAGCCAAGAACTTTACACCTTTTTCGCCGTCCATATTCCCCAGACGGGCTTGCTTGAGGAGTTCCTTATTGTTTTCCAGAGCCATTCAAAGTTTCACCTGAGATTCCTGCCGCCCCCTCCCACTTCCTGGCACAACACTACTCCTCATTCGAAGGTTGGAAATCACTACTACCCGACAAACAACAAAGTCAAGGGAACTATGAGAGGCCCCATATGCAGCGCGAGTACACTGGATTTTTTACACGGTGAAATCCAAGGCGACTGTCAAGGAAGTCGCGCGCAGTGTCAAAGCTGGTGTTGGTACAACATGCTGAAAACTACAGAAGCAGTTGAAGCAGGAGTAATACTCGTAATACTCGTCAAATGATGAGAGAATAAGAGTACATCATCAAACATTAGATTCGCCATCACAGGTAGAGTCCCCAGCATAGCAGGACTCCCTATGGCAACATGTGTCCTGAGAGGAACTCAAGGAGTGGTATGCAGGAAACGCAATTGCCACCTACCCTCCTATTTTGATCGCCCATGTCCTCCGCGCATACCTCCAGCTGAAAAGTCGCATGGTAAATGCCCATGCCCCTAGCCACGGTCTTAGCTTTGGCCAACACTGTACCTACAACACCAGCAACAACTATCACAACGATGGACAACAACGCTATGATGACTCACTGCAGTTCTCACAGCCCTTCAGGCCATCGTGAGCTGTACACATAGCATTGTTAGATTCTAGACATGCACGTCATGAACCTACTACCTTCATCAAAACAACAACAGCAGCACGAAAAGGATCTACACAATCCACGTATGGTATATCTTTGAGCTCCTTATAGAGTGCGCGAACATCGACATGGTCAGGTGCCTTTTGCATGAGGGCATGCAGAGATCGCTTTAGAGTGCCTATGTGAAGCCTGCCATATGGAGCCGACCAAGCATCACTTACGAGAAGTTGTCAGAAGGACCAATACAGAAAAAATAATAGTGCAAATTGGGTCGAAATAGCTGAACAAGGACCGAGCTGTGGCCGTCGTCACCGTTGTCTGTGGGGCCTACTTCCATCGAGATACGCCGTCCGTAGTGGAACCAATATTGAATGGTTCCCACCAAATTACAACGGCAGCTACAACAACCCCGACAGATTGGATCTATCAAGGAAGACTATTTATACTACATTCGTTGTGTACCATACCAGATCTCCTAGTACGTGAATGAATGCTGCATCTAGTGCGAGATTACGAAGACGACGAGGAGTAGGAGAAGGAGTACCTGTCGGCCACATACAGACCACAAAGAGACACCCATCTTACCCTCTCCCGTTGCCGAGTGGCCAGGCTCAACTGTACGAGCATTGTGATCATGGTGTCCGTCAGCATGACTACCATGGTTGTCATGATGATGATGATGATGATGATGGTGATGACCAAGCACTAGCATCATGATAACGTTGACTACGAGGCCAGCTACCTATAGCACAGCAGTGCTGGTCCAAGAAAAAGGTAGTACTTCTCGAATGCTACCTACCCCCAGACTGAACATCATAACACCGTCTACATCCGCGGGGGTGATGAAGCGCTGAATGGCCTCAATGAATAAGATGATGGTCGTGGTCCAGATAATCATAATCGACAACAGTGCACCAACAACCTCAGCTTGCCAGTAACCATACCTGCACGCCAATAGGGCGCATGGATTTATATCTCTGAGGACTCATCAGAGGTATAAATCAGTGATGAGTATAATAAACATATTATTTTCTATGTATACCTATTCATAACTGTATACTATTTGTTCAGTTATATACTTACTGCTAATCAACAACGATGTAACAACGCCACCACAGCCACTTACGTATATTCCGAAGTAGGTTTCCGCGTGCCCAACGTGATAGCAACCAGTGAAACTATGAAGCCTGACACGTCGGATAAAATATGAGCTGCATCCACGATCTAAAAGGCAACTCTAGTGATGCACCACATACCAAAGAGCATGCATTACGATGGCCAGGGACTTGGCTATGATACCACCGACCACCTCAGCCACCATGAAGACGACCGCTATCACAAGGACGATCCCGAGCCTCCTCCTCACGTGGCTGCTATAGTGATGATGATGAGATGACGATGGGGATGGGGAGCTCATAAAAATAGCAAGACCAAAGGGAGCCATTCAGCGTGGCCGATAGAACGCAAACCTCAAACGAAATCGTGGGAGAATAAGACAGTAGAGAATCCACATAGTTCAGATAAGATAATGTAATGATGATCCTCCAGCAAAATCAAATAGTTACAGGCTGGGACCTCACGACCGTGGCTGAGCCTAGCAATAGGGCAAACTAGGTAGGTAGGTGGAGTTCGTGGCTTACCTTCAACAACGGTGATGTGTCCCTAGGGGACACTATCACTACCGGTGCTGATATAGCCTCCGATGGTGCACCACATGTATCGTCCCCCTTATTACAGGCTTGGTTATGACAACAGGAATTCTAAGACGACCAATACAGCTCCAATCAGGCCTCGACCCTTCTCCCCCACCTGCAGGGCACTGACATCAACGTCCTCGGCCCTGGCCTCAAGCTGAAAAGTGGTGTGGCTTATACCCATGTCGTTGGCAACCCTAGTGGCCTCATCCAGAACACGACCTGACATTGGTAGAGTGTATTCGACCACTTCACAAATGGTAGGTTCATGCAAAGGCACCAGTAGTAAAAAGTTTTGCGGAAAAAGTGCGCCATAAGCTGAGTATTTGATATCGCGAAAATATTTCACGATTCTCCTAAAAACGTGTTCGGCAAAACGCTACAGAAAAATGCATAAAAATGTTTCCTGTTCGAATTGACAGTAGACATGTCCCTTTCCTCGCCCAAGAAGACCCAAGTAAACCCAGCCACTGTAACTCACAACCTAATCGTTCAGTTCACCTCCTATGATTTCAAAGAATACCAGTGCACGCAAGCCCCCTCCACACAGTGACCTACTGCAGTTGCTGCATCCAGCCACGACTATGTGAGCCGTACAAATGTTACCAGTCGAACCAACACTCCATACATGGACATCATGGACCTGAGGGAGCGCTACAGAGCCGTTCTGGGGAGGAGGGGAGATGGACACTACGCATTGCACATGCTCAACGTGTCTCAGCTTCGTCTGCAGTAGGTCCACGTCCACACTATCAGGCACCCTTTGCATGAGGATATGCACTGACTGCTTCACTGTTTCTAAAGGGGAAAGATAGCATACCACTCCACGAGCAAATCGAGAGGGGCCTCACTGAAGGTAGTGAACATGACCAGGATCGAGAACAGAATGGTACAAGCCGGATCCGCATAGCTGAGAATTGACAACTGAGTTTACGAGGAGTTACTCAGAATACTTCCATTTTGATATGCCATGGATGTAACCAACGTCGAATGGTTTCCAATAGATGAGCACAGCGGCTAGCAGTACACCCAGAGACTGTATCTGATGCCGTGGACAAGCGTGAGGAGCATCGTAGTTCAGATGTAGGTTGAACCTACAATGTCCCCGAGTACGTGGACAACTGCGGCATCCAGGGCGAGGTTATGGCTCTCTGAAAAGGTAGAGAGCAGTTACCACAGCTGAGATTACATAAGTAGCTTCCAAAGACAGATGCATGAGATAGTTCTCCAGAACTAGTACTGGAGTATTACCAACATTACCATGTGAATGGGAATGCGTATGAGCACCATCCTCAATGTCATCCTGGGCCCCATGGGAGTGGCCGTGACCAGCACCAGCAGCAGGAGCACCGTGACTGTGGTTGTGACCAAGAGTGGCCATAAGACAGAAGTTCACCAACAGGCCGACCAACTGAGTTGAACAGATACCCCACCCGAGACCATCTGTGAACCTACAGCCATGATGCTCATAAGGCCACCGTTGACCTCCTCAAGAGTAATGAATCTTTGGATAGCCTCCCAAAGGAGGACGCCGGTCATGAACCAGACTATCATCACTGAGAACAGTGCGCCCAGGATCTCAGCTTGACGGTAGCCGTATCTGGACGACAAGACCATAGTGGGACGGTGGAGGAGGCTGATGGGTTACGTGTATTGGGAAGTAGGGGTCTTGCCTGCTAGCACTACGGCAAATAGTGATACAGCGAAACCAGACACGTCCGACATGATATGCGCTGCATCTGTCACCTGAGTTGGCAGAGGAGTGGTATGAGATTTATTAAATCATAGTTATCTTACGATGGCCAAAGAGTGTGCCAAGATGCCTCCAACTATTTCCAAAATCATGAAAAACATGGATAAACATATAGCCTTCCTCAACCGTCGTTGAACCTGCCACACTACCGTTACCACACCAATTTGAACTTTCACCCACACTACGTCCTTGGCTGGTTCCACGGCCTCACCAGTGTTGGACCCATGGCCCGTAGGAGCCGGTACTATCCTCTCCTTCGGTATTGCCACTACGGTAAGATTGGGGTTGGTGGCACTACCTTGACCCTTGATAGCCGCGGGGTGGTCCATCTGGTCTCGACTGCCTAATAGAGGTGATTCCAGTGATGGCATTTAGTATCTTGAACTATCCTAGAACAAGTACGACAGGGAAAGATACGGATTAGGTCCGATATTATACCATACAGAGAATGCCAGCCAAGGACCATAGGGCTAATCTAGCTGTATTAAGACTAGCCCACCTCTGCTATAGGTCCACCCTACCTGAACCTAGTCGTATCTTTCTGCTCGTGATGAACACCACAATTTTGCTAATTTCGGTCAGTTCTACTAGTTACGCGCGCGCCCAACCTCGCGAGTTCGTCCATGCCGGGGATCTAATGTGGCTCGGTTGACTGATTTCAACGGAAGATACTTTTGACAGGTAAAAAATCTCAACCCTTAATTTCAACTTGGGTTTTTCACGCATTCGCGTGGACTCCTCTCGGACCCGCTAGTAGAACTTCTTGCCATTTGGTCTTTGTCCTCTGCTGAGGAGATGGCCATCGAAGAAGTCCTGGGAGTGGGAGGTGTCTAAGGTGGCACTGCTATGCACACCGTCACTGAGTCGTTGCACCATCTTACTGATTGGGAGGCCAATTCGGATTGCTGGAGGCAGGAGATAATAGAAGAGCTGGGTATTGAACTCGGGTCAGTTGCATACGACCCGAGACCTCTATCTAGGCCGCCAAAATGCCCGGTGATATTGTAGAGAAGCAAGTCTCTGTGGGGAAGCGGCAGACTGAGTCAGACGATTCCAGCCTAAGGCCCAAGGCCGCATCCGACATGTTGACCCGTAGCTTTAACCTCTTCCCTCAACTTGCTGTAATAACCGCCCATACTGGCCGGGTTGAATTTGAGGCCATGACACACCGAGCAAAGCCACCACAACTGATTCTGTTCCAGGCCGTGTCGGAACATTACATGTTTCACTTCCCCAGTTGAACTTGGCAGTTTTTTCACCGCATTATGAAAACTTTCACTCGATTTTGGGTAAAAATCTTCAAAAAAACCAACCGTAATTCCCAGAATTTCCTCGAATATTTTTACTGTCGGCAACATATGTAGTTTTCCATGAGCTTACTTCCCCTTCTGGATCCAGTCTCCAGCCAGTTCGCGTATCCTGGCGTATCTTAGGTTCAATCGAGTAAGATACGAGTAAGCCCCCCATGCGACACATTTTGTTACCTTGCTCTTGCACATGATATCTCCTATCCTCTCGAGCCTCCTATTGGATTGCGTTCCAGTGTTGCCACTACCATGCAGCGTTTTGTATTCCCTGCATTCCCCTTCCCTAGCATGTTCGGAGGGGGAGGAGGCGGACTATTTGGACAACAGCAGAGCTCACAAGCCGGTGGTCTCTTCGGCGGTGGCGGTCAGCCAGCTGGAGGTGGCCTCTTTGGTGGTCAACAGCAGCAACAACAGGTAGTGTGGCAGATTCGCGATACCGTGCGGTATGTCCTGGGTTCTCAGGGTGGAGGTCTCTTTGGTAGCAGTCCTCAGCAGACAGCACAGGGGGGCGGCCTATTTGGTGGAGGCGGCGGCTTTGGCCAACAACAGCAACGACCAGCTGGTGGTCTTTTCGGAAGTGGTGCTTTCGGCCAACAGGTGGGTCACGACTCTGCCACTGTATTGTGGGATGATACTCGTAACCGTAGTCCTCTGGGGGTGGTCTCTTCGGAGGAGGAGGAGGGGCCTTTGGGCAGCAGCAGCAGCAGCAGAACACTGGTGGAGGTCTCTTCGGACAACAACAACTAGCAGCAGCAGGTGGCGGCATGTTCGGCCAGCAACAGGTGACATGCACCATACCATTCCCTGAGTAACTACCGTCTAATTCAACAGAGCAGCGCTGGTGGTGGCCTCTTCGGTGGTGGTGGTACCGCCTTCGGAGGAGGAGGGGGCCAAGCAGCGGGCACCTCTCAAGTCAAGTACCAACAGGTCATCGACCACGACTCACGTCTGAAGGTAGTACTAGTAATACTACTACCACTGCTGTTATTCGATTCGAACCTTTGGCCAGCTCGTGTCGATAACCGCAATGGACGCCTACAAGGGCAAGTCGTTCGAAGAGTTACGGTATGAGGACTATGCCCAGGGTCGAGGGCCAGCCGGGGCCGCTGGGGCTGCTACTGGCATGCAGCAGCAGCCTACAAGTGGTAATGCTTGGCCCTCATTGCTCTGTAGGCAAACCGTATGGCAGGTGGCTTGTTCGGTGGTCAACAGCAGCAGCAGCAATCTAGTGGCGGCCTCTTTGGAGGAGGGGGAGGAGGAGCCTTTGGGCAACCCCAACAGCAGAGTGGTAGTAACTCTCGGGTCCGTATAGGGGCTATGATTTTCATATTGCCGTTTTTAGGTGGTGGCCTCTTCGGTGGTGGTATGCAGCAACAAAGCCAAGGAGGTCTCTTTGGACAAACACAGCAGAACACCGGAGGTGGTCTCTTTGGTGGTGGTGGTGGTGGTGGTGGTGGCCTCTTCGGTGGAGGTCAGCAAAGTTCGAGCCAAGGCGGTCTCTTCGGCGGCGGCGGTGGTGGTGGTCTCTTTGGTCAACAACAGTCCTCATCTCAAGGAGGTCTCTTTGGTGGTGGTGGCAGCGGCCTCTTCGGTGGTCAGCAGCAACAGAGTAGTCAAGGAGGCCTCTTCGGAGGGGGTGGAGGCGGAGGCTTGTTTGGCCAACAGCAGTCCTCACAAGGTGGTGGTCTCTTTGGTCAGCAGCAGTCGAGCCAGGGAGGTGGCCTCTTCGGTGGTGGTGGTGGTCTCTTTGGACAACAGTCCTCGGGTGGTGGTCTATTCGGAAGTACCCAGTCTAGTGGCGGTGGAGGCCTATTTGGGTCTTCACCTAATCCAGGAGGAGGTCTCTTCGGAGGTGGCGGCCAACAGTCCTCTGGTGGTGGCCTCTTCGGTGGTGGGCAGCAGTCAGCCGGCGGAGGTCTCTTCGGCGGAGGCCAACAGCAGTCAGCTGGTGGTGGTGGTCTTTTTGGCAGCGCTCAGAGTAGCAGTGGTGGTGGCCTATTCGGAGGCGGTGGTGGTGGCCTATTCGGCGGCGGACAGTCCTCGGGGGGTGGACTCTTCGGTGGAGGTCAACAGTCGTCTTCAGGCGGTGGCCTCTTCGGCGGCGGAGGAGGAGGCCTTTTTGGTGGGCAACAGAGTAGCAGTGGTGGAGGCCTCTTTGGTGGAGGTGGCGGTGGCGGCCTCTTCGGCAACAAACCAGCCTCTGGGGGCGGCCTTTTCGGCAATACGGCGTCCTCAGGAGGAGGCTTGTTTGGTCAGTCCTCTAGCGGTGGTGGTCTTTTCGGTGGTGGTGGTGGTGGTGGAGGCGGTCTCTTTGGTAGTTCAACTTCATCGTCTGGCGGTGGCCTCTTCGGTGGTGCCGCTGGAGGTGGTCTCTTTGGTGGCAGTACGAGCACTGGTGGAGGCCTATTTGGCTCCTCTCAACCCCAAGGGGGTGGTGGCCTCTTCGGTGGCGGTCAGCAACAACAACAGGCTAGCGTACAGCCGCTGTCCACACCAGCGTCCCTGCCCGCCCCTCCCCGGCCCAGCGGATTGCTCCTACCAAAGGAAGTCGATAAGAGCCTAGCAGCGTATCTTTGGAAGGAGGAGCCCAGGAGCCATGCCCCGCCCCCTCCTATGACTAACGGCGGCAGTCCCCAGACCCCACCAACGTCCTCAAGGTCGCCCGGTCTGTCCCCTCGCAGTGACAGGTACTATTTTAGTCCCCTTTGATATGGCATAAACTGCTGTTGTTTGGTTCAGACTCTCGCTTCCTGGCGCAGCGTTCGGTGGTGTCCCGCCATCACCTGTGAATCCATCGTCGATGAGACACCTCTATCTCCGGGGAAGTGGCAATCCCTCATCCCCCAGTGCGGACCATGTGCTCACTCCACGTAGTGCCATGACTCCCAGAGCGGCTACTGGTCGCGCCAGCACGATCAGTGGTGGGTTCTGTCATGTAGATGCCCCCTTTGTATTGGTCCTCTCGGTCAGGTGGTGGCAGCACCAACCTCCTGCTCGACGACGGTACCCTTCCCCTACGGAACCCCGACGCTCTTGGTTCTAGCTTCGTGGCCTTGGCTGAGTAAGTGTCACTTGTCACAACTACTGCCGATTCCCTCCTATTCAGGCACCACCACCGTCCCTCTACACTGCTCGGCAGTCCGAGCCTAGAATACGGCTCTATGACGTCCCCTAGGAGATCCCCACCATCCGAGCTCGTCTCATCCTCGGTTGATCACGAGCTGGACGTCGTCATCACGCGCCCCGGCGTCATGTAAGTGTGCCCATTACAGAGGACATGGCACTCCGTTGGCTCAGCAGATACTCGTCTTGTGAACGACGCTCCTTGTCGGCTGATCGTCGGCGGTCCTCGAGTGCGGCTTCGGCGAGGCTACGAGAACCAGCGCCCCGGAATATGGTGCCCAAGCTTGATGACCCCAATATGTGGTACGTGACGAGACCAGACCATCAACCATCCGAGATTACTCGATCTCAGGATCCGGCCGTCCCTCGACGCCCTCTCGATGATGAGCGAAGCTGAACTTGCCCGTGTCGACAACTTGACTATTGGCCACTACTCCTACGGCAAGATAACGTGGCCTGGTGAGTCCTCACTACAGCACTTATTATCACAGTGTTTTCATAAATGACAGGCCTCACTGATGTTCGCTACTTGTCGGTAGACGACACTGTAAAGTTTACATTATCAGGCGTTGCTGTCTTTCTAGACGATTCGGGTAGGCGTCTCGAAGTACTCTGAGCGTCCGTAATTTGGTCGTGTCTGTAGCTCGCCCCCCGATTGGTAAGGGCCTCAATAAGCCGGCTATAGTAGAGTTGTACGTGAAGCCGAAGAATGCCAAGAGAGCGCGGCAACAGCCTGAGAAGGTTGGTGGACTCCTTCCATGTGTGTCACTAGATTGGTCTTCGTTTTCAGTACATTAATCGTATGCGCCAATTGACTGAGGAGCTTAACGCCGCTACATTCCTGTCGTATGATTTGGAGACTTGGCGGTTTAAGGTTGACAATTTCGGTAGAGGGCCGGATGACGGCCCAGTCCGGTAACCGGTTCTACTAATAATGACAAAATGACTGACTGACTAACGCTGCTATTGCTACGTACATATATGTATCTCTTAAAAGTAAGAGTTGTGTTATTACTAGTTGATAGAAGTGTACTTCTCGCGACGATAGAAAAGAGCATGTTAATATTCACCATTGTTCTCGTTATATGTTCAACACTTGTACAACTCTACCACCATACTTCCGTAAAACATGCAAATCAAAGACAGCACACTCTAGATGATGAATGATTCACTGTACATATTACGGGACTCGTCTGATGAGGAAGGTATCTCATCCAAGTCAATCACGGTAGTGTCACAATGATGCCGTCGAGGGGAGGGAGCAGCGGTCGATGGAGTAGAGGACTCCCCCATACTCTTCCTCGCTCGCTTCGGGCCGGGTGTCCAAGGGAATTCCAACAGTGTCGCTTGCCGTTTCCCACGTTCGGCCGTCTGGGTGGCGGTGCCTCCGATGCGATCGAGTCTGTTTTTAATGTTATCGACGCGAGCCGGGTTGTAGTCCAACCGATGCACAAGGAGGTCAGCGAGAGCATCCACGTTCATCTTTGATCGGGGAAAAATTTCATCAGTGGTGAGCGGATTGAGGAAAAGTTCTTTCGCTTCTCGGTACGCCCAACCGGATGGTGCTTTGTAGGTCTTCGAACCCTCTATAGCGGTGATAATGGACGTGATGCTGCCGTGCTTAAGGAGGAGGCCATAGGCTCGAGTGGGACCGATCTTGGGGATGCTCGGGCAGTAGTCACAGCCACAGAGAATGGCCAGCTCAGCCAAGCCCTCAGCGGTCAGACTCAGACTGTCAAGAACCACGTCTCGTGATATCTCTCGAACGTAGTTATTGGGGACCTCCTTCGATCGAGAATCTACAGAGCATGCAAGTGGGTGATAGACTTACATGGTCTACTACTACTGTTCTGCTCGAGACGATGCAATGTGTTGGACAGATTTTTGAGGACTATCGGAGCACCGAACACGACTGCATCGATGTCCTCTGTTGAGACGGCATCGGCCTTGCCTTCCTTACACAAACGGACACAGGTCGCCTCCGCCTGAGGTGCGGCAATGAGAGCTCAGCGAGGGAGAACCGCTACTTCTGCTGGTGCTAAGACGTATTCACAGCCGAGATGCTTCACAACGTCAACAACATATTCCTCCTCCTGACTAAGGCGACGGAAGCATCGGACCGGAGGAGACAGCAATTGCGGTAGTGGCCGCGAGACCCCCAACAATGGCAAACTCCTAAGCATTGAAAATCTCAGCGCTGCAATCGCCACCCTACATGATCGTACGCTGGGGTAGCCATCGCCTTGGTAGTCGCAGGAGAGTCCGAGCCGCCGAAGTCCAGTCTCCTGACTATACTCGGGTACACTGGACACTGCTGGCTCGATGGGTTAGTAGAGGCGGGTGAACTACCAGGCGTTTCAATCTACGATCGATGTCAATCTCCATTGAGACCGACCTGGAGGGAGCCTCTGAAGCCGGCATGGACGTTTCCGCGGGAGTCGACGCAGTTTTCTTATACTTCATGGCCTGTACGCGCCTCTCCTTGAGGCAGTCGTATTTCATAGCAGGGGGGTGGCCGTCAAACACGAAGATGGGCCGGATACCTGAGCCCAATATTGATACCACTCCCCGCTGTACTCGCCTCACCCAGCTCGAGCATTTTGATGGTTCGGTGTAGGAAGCCATGGACTCCGGAAGTGCACACACCTTCGCTGTTGGTGAGCATCTTATCTTCATAACGGATCTTGGTCTTGAACTGACGACGACCAACTCTGCTGTCATTCCCAGTGGCGACTCAATGAGGTCACCTGATACATCCAAATGGAGGCATCTATGGCCAGCCTCTTCCCCGCAAACTCTTCTGGTCGACACTCCCGGATCGCCGACGGGGCCTGAGCCTTCAGAAAGTCATAGAGTCCCTTGATGCCCATCTATACTATAGTTCCTATAGTAAATGACCTACTACAGCTAAACACTCCCCGCCCGAGCATCACAACGCAACAATCACGTTCACTTGGTCAGATGTCAACTATGTCGGTTACAACGTGATGATACAGCCAAGACGTACTCATCATCATACTATGCTAGGAAGGTGTCGAACTTGCTGGGCTAAGATGGCCCTCGGTGACCATCCTCCTGAAAGGAGGAAGAGGAAGAGTATTCGATCATTCCACAACGATATGTCCCTACCCGATGGACTCCGGTGCCGTGCAGAGGAGTCTTCCGTAACTTTATTATTAATTTCAAAATCGTAACAACTCCGACTGCCGGCCACACCTGGCTTGGGCAGCTGCACTCGACTGGACTTTAGCATCCTCTGACAGATGTACCATACAACGCTTGAGGCCACATCGCCGCTTCTGATCGCCGCCTTAACCTCTCTGGTCACCCCTTGGCTGGGGTGACTCGGTGCCACCACTTGAACCGGAATCGTCCACTGCTCGAATAGTTCGCGGTTGTCTGATACTCCCGAGAGGAAGTCAGCGATGACGTTGAACGTCCAAGAGCCGGCAGGGGCCGCCGTGGCAGCCCCGCCCATGGGACTACGATGCTTTGGTACGAAGAAGGAGAGCACTATAGAGGCCTTCCGCTCGGGGCGCCTCTCCAGAAACCGACAGAATTCTTGCAAGGCTACTCTCACGGTCTTGTCAACATGCGGATCGTCAGACTTAGACTGAAATGGAATGGTTTACAACGGACGAGCAGGGCCACGGACTACGTAGTGAATATCGATAACCTCACTCGAAACGGTAATAGGTTCTACACAGCTCTGGCCTCCTATACTACGCCCCAGCAGAATTGTATGGAGAACCTGAGCGATATAGTCGGCAGCCGAACAGATGATACGGCCATCACCGCTGATAATGCTTCCTTCACATGGCCCATAGGGAGCTGCATCTCAGGGCACAGATGGTATTCAACCGCCGCTGAGGCCCGACGGATCGCACTGCTACTCGATGACATTGTTACGGCCAACTTGCCAGCAGCTACTGTAGACTACCATCATCAACGCAATACCACTGTAGAGGCTGATGACGGTCATAACGACCATGACGGAACAACCCGTAGAGATGTAGTAAGGACGATGAACTGTCCAGAGAGAGGTCGAACACATTAACCATTCATAAATGATTCAACTCTAACAATGCTACGACTATGTTGAACCTCACAATTGGAGATTAATACTCTTTAATAGAAATTATACTTTCCCGGGATGAGGCTTGAATGATGTTGAGCACTCGACTGCCAGAACCCATTGTGCCCAGCGGCACCGACAAATGTGGACGGCTGGCCATCGTCCACTCCCGTCTCGAAAAAAACCGATCCATACTGAGACGAACGAGGAAAGTCAGAGGGTTGTGAGACAGATCCGAGCGGTCGACTTTGATGAAAAGTCGGCAAATGATTGTTCCCATTATCGATAACCCTGGGAAGTGATTGATGGCAATTCACTCCCGGCAGGTCCCAAGTATGCATCCTACTTTGAGGATGATTCGTCACGTACGGAGTTATATCGCCCATAGATAGGTCACACGCTTGATGCGTTTGGGATGATGAAGTCTTAGATTTCAAAGACTCCCTCATCGAGTGAATAAGGTCACGGACCTCAGCTTCGGTCGCGTGATTGCTCTTGGCCCTGAGTAGCCGTCGACGGTCCTCTGTCGCCTCTGTGACGGTACGCCTGAGAGGACCATAGAAACGCCTCTTATTGACGTACACGGTCGAGACATAGCCACCAGAGTTTTTCCACACCCCAGGTGGTGCTGCATAGCCCTTCTTCCGACCAAGCTTAGACGAGCCATCCGATGGACCCACAGGACCACCGAACATTCCCGAGTCACTCACACTGTGTGGTCGCAAGGTTGGCAGAGGACCCACTGGGTGAGCGACCAAAGGCATGGTGTGGTTCGAAAGAGTCGAGCCGACGGACGGATAATACAATGGTTGACCCTGTTGATGAGATACCGTGTGCACCTGCCCGTACTGGATATGTGACGGAGCTCGATAGTGATGATGAAGCTGTTGTTGAAACGTACCACCAAGTGGTCCTTGATGATACGGGTGAGCACGTTGTTGGAGACCAGGAAATTGATGATCATAATAAGGAAGACTCCTACTGCGGTCTATCTGTAATGGAGTACTATTCTGGAGGCCTGGTCTGTCGGAAGGCCAATGAAAATCCATCAGGTTAACTCAACTGCCTCAAAAGAACGACTCGACATAACTGCAACCAAAGAAGACTAGAGTGCGGACATCACTTCTCCTGCTACTACTAGCATGCTAAATGATACACATCGCGCAACATAAGTTCGACCAACTACAGCGATGTGGTCGAGGGCAGGGTTCTCGAGGCTCATAACCGTCCAAGTAAAGCGACTCCTGCCCAGGGTCGAATTCTCGACTGGTCCGACGGTCTATGAGCTCAGCCCGGCTCATTAGCTTGCGGAGTGGAGAGGATTACGCCTGGCTGATGATGCATCCCTACTAAAGTCAAGCTCACATGCCACCTCCACTTGGTGGTGTTCTCGAGCAGGGGAAATTCCAGCTTGATCGAAGTTCGCTCCGATAGCCTCAACCACGACGAGTACGGCAACTTCTGCAGGGGTACGAATCTACCTATTCAGCATCTACAAAGGAGATGAAGTATCAATATCAACTGGGTTACCTCTCTATGCTATGACGAGGCACCTTGCATACCCAGTAGTAATGGCGCCATTGAGATATTATGAAACAACACTGAGTCGACAGGATAGTGACAGGAACACATAAGCTCGACTGCGGCAGAGATAACACGTGATAACCATAACGCATGTCACTTAGTGAGATTCTTTCTGCCACTCTTGGCGGCAGCTCGGGTCGGCCTTCCCCCCTACACATAACTCTGAGGCGACAATGGCGAACCGTTCGGACATACACTGGGTGCGACAGTCTCTGAGGTGCCCTGTTGGGCCATCTTCCCCTGGCTACTGCGCAGCATTCTAATCCTCTCGTTCATTTTATCATGGAACTCCGTAAAATTGATAGTGCTCTCCTGCCCGATCTCCACACCATCACTCGAGGTCGTGCCGAAGATCTGTTTGATCTCATCGTCCAACCTAAGAGTACACAGCCGAGCCTTGGCAATGGTCAGAATAACGGCACCTCTCGCGACCGTGACGTACGAACAGAACCTCGAGGGTGTTCTCGACAGCGATCGCCCCCTTGAACGTCTTATCAAACCTGACTTGTAACGCGCCATATCACTCCAACAGCTCAGCGGTGTACATGAGGAACTCAACGAGAATGAACAGCCCTCTTGGCTCGAGTCCCGTCTTGTCAAACACACAACGTTGGTACATGACCAGGAACTCATCCCATGATACCGTACCGTCGAGGTCATCGTCCACTTCCCTATAAAGGGCACAGCTGGACAGAGAAGACAGAGAACAGGGCTCACCAGATGAACTGCTCCACGTCGATTCTGGCAATTTTATATCCGACTCGGTGGAAGGCCGATATGATCTCTTCGTAATCGAGGATGTCGTCCTTCTTGGTGTCGATCCACGCGAAAACCCTCTTGAGAGCTTCTAGCTCAACCTATAGCCAACTCTCGATAAAACGCCGCTTGCCCCCCCCTCCCTTGAGAGCATACTGTGGTGACTTTATTCTGACCAGCAGCGACCGTCGGGAGGTCGACCTTGGAGCCTGTCGCCGGTGAGCGGACCATCTCAACTGGGCGCAATGAACGTTAACTACTGACCCGCTGAGGCCGGTCAAGCTCGGCTGTGCCTTGGCCCACCGCGAAGAGCCCTCAAGATGTGATAGAGTCAGCTAAGAGTGCAGGAGGTTGACCGAACCATCCAGGACTTCACCCAAGGCGGACAGAACAAGGCAGACCGGTCCATACCACACACCTCTGTGAGCACGAGGGAACCCTAGCGCGAGATAAGGACTAGCTACTGATGTCAATGTGCATGCGTGCAACGAGCTCACATTTCATGTACGCGTGTACAGAAGCGCTGAGTCGCCAGCTAATGCCTTCAGCTATTTTCCAGTCGTTAATAATCTCATCATCTATTGTTATACTCAGAGCGAGTCATTCGAACCCTCTTATATCGAAAATACATCGCGCTAGTACACTGACTAGTTACTTTATGAATAACCCAGTATTCACGAACAACGCGCGGCCCGCACAAGGGGATCTTTTATGGGAAGAGGGCACGACAGTCACCCTCCTTCTGAGCCGCCGCCTACGCTCACCATTTTTAATTCATCCATTACACGACATCGCATCCGGTGACAGAGACTTTCGAGATGAAATCAGTGTGGTATGGGAATTTCCAGGCGAGTCAACGACCGCGAGAATCAGGGCCCAAGACCCACTAAGACGGTTAGTATGATTCATCTACAGACGAGATCGACCAGAAGAACCCTGGCCGTCTGTAAGGATTCCTCACTGAGGAACAGCGACCACTGGTGGCTACCATGAGAACTATAAACCAACTAAAACAACCCGTGATCAAACACACGAGTAACGGTCGCAGTAGCTGTGCCGCCGTGTGAAAGTATGGAAGGAGGGGCATACGAATCAGAAGACTAATGGAGCCGATGAAGACCGCAATGCCCCCACCAAACACGAAGTCGCCTCTTCTAAATGTGGATGCATGAGCAAAGTAATTACTATGAAAGGCGTTGCGGTCGTATAACGCTTTAGGTGTGAATGAGACGGCCTTTACATGGCACATACAACCTACACTGCAGTAGTAGTAGTGGTGGCTTTTGCCTATGCTAAGCCTCCTCATGAGCATACCCTCGGGAGGCTCCGGCCTGGAATGTCGAGTCGACCTTCCCCCCTGCTAAAGTTGAGCTCCTCCAACTGCATACGGTAGGCTACTCACCCGCTACCGGCCCCCAAATCCTCGCCTGGACTCGAGTGCGGTGGGCCGAGGCTGCCCTGTTGACGGTAGTGGTCGTAAGACTGGTCCGGAGCTGTTTGGTCTGTGGTTGGAACCTCGGCGCCAGGGGAGGCTTGCTTCCCACATCCACCGAAGTAACAACAACCGACTCAACCTGGGCGGAGGCGCTCACGCCGTTATCTTGTGGAGTACTAACAACCACAACGAAATCCGTACCGACCAAGGCTGGTCCGGCCCCACCTCGTGACACTAGCTGTGACAGTCCTGGTGACTGCTGGAGCCTCAGCAACGTCGGCCGGTCGGGTATCGTCACGGTCGGTGCTAACCCAAAGTTTACACTTGAGACGAAGAACAGAGAGCTATATTGAACTCACAGATCCTCGATAGACTTCACCGTCCCGTCAATGCCAATTCTGATCCTTCTGACAACACGACCCTCAAGCTCTTTCGGGGGTGGGCCGAACCCCGGGAACTGCGTATTCGGGGCCAGAGGCGCCGTGAAGAACTGAACATTGGAGAGCTGCCAGGCACACCAAAAAGCCTCGACTTGCCTGTCGGCCCGGCGCGGTAGCCTCCCGTGAAACGGCCGTAGCCCCGGCAGATGGAAACAACATATTCCCCTTGCCCTCAGTCCCTGCAGAGTAGAAAGGCCACCTGTTGGTCCTGGTCTCGACTTGAGGCGATGGAGGGATCGACAGGCCAGCCGGCTGGTGGGACATGGTCACCTGTCTCGGCGGGGGAGGTTGAGGGGACTACTAATACGAGATTGGTCTGGAAGTTCGCCAACACACATTCCTACGAAGAACACAGGATTGTAGTCCCGATGAACCCGAGGTGTATTCTGCAACGACGACGCCATAGGTGGCCTCCCCCCAAACTGATACCCAGGCCTGAATGCCTAAGAGGAACCTCGACAGTACGCTGAGGGTCTTCGAGTGATTACCGGGACCACTTCAGTGGCTCGACGTACCACCGGTCGGCCAAGAGGAGTGCCACACTTAAAAGGTTCGAATTGTCCTCTGGGGGGTTGACATGAGCCAGCAGGGAAAGCCCCCGATGACGTAGGGGTAGGGTTCCCACCACGAGCCTAACAATGGAAGGGGTTATAAGTGCCACCAGGCACCGTCACGGGCACCTGCAACATGGACGCCCACGGGCCCTTGGCATCGAACGCTTGGAATTGACGAGGATTAATGGTGAGATTGGCCCTATGAGGAGTCACAGCTATCTGCGGGGCGCTTTGCATGGTCATGGGACTGCTGCCAAGCTCCTCTAATGGGGTCGGCTTTGGCATCGGAGAGACAGCAGGCATTAGAGTATTACGCAATTCTAACAATACCCCCTCATGGTTTCACCCACCACACTAGGAAGTTTCCACTGATGACGACGATATGAAGTGGCAGAGCAAAGTAGTGACAGCCCCACGAGCTGATACCAATGACACCATAACGAGGTACGTGTACGACGTGTGCCTCACTGATATTATACAGTTGAACGCTGCCGTCGGGAACAGCACCAGCATACTCTATCACTGAGGAATACGACAGAGTATTATTAATATCTATTAACGCCTGGGCTATGATATTCATTGGGTCGGAAATATTCCTGTGGACATGGGAGATCGTCACTAAGGTCTATCCCCTATCACAACTTGATATCAATAGAGGTCTATCCTTCATCATAATATCTGGTATCGATATTAGACTCGCCACTGGCAGGCTGCCAGCCACCCCTCCCCCTCAAGTATTGACAGCACCTTTAGCCACGAAAAACGCAAGGGTCATGAATAGAAACTGAACATTTAGATGGATCGTCCTGACAGTAAAGCGGTGGATGCCTCTCCCTTAACGCGCCGATCAAACTGCAGTAACACCCTCCGTACCACACCAGGCACATCTCTTTTACACCGTTCCAATAGTGAGCACACTAACGCTCTCAAATTCTGAACGACCAACACCAATACACCTCACAAAACCGACCAAACCGACCTCGCCCGCCCCCGGCTGGACATTCATCGACGGTATAAAGTTAACCTTCGCATCACGGAACTCGTCCTCAGCATCCACTGAGTCAATCTGAGGCCACCAGTTGCTTCATCAGCACAGGTGATACCCTCACCGACGGAACACTGATCTCCCCTTTAGCCTCACACATTGACCTTCCTTTATCTATCGGAAGTGTAACCTGACCACTACATGAAACTCAAACACTCAACTGCGACTCACCTTGATATCAGCAGTAAGGCGAATCTCGTAAATGACGGTGACACCCTTTTGACTTACCGTTGCACTCACATCGCATTCCCTTACATGCACCTTCAAAATCCTAATATCAACATCATCCAGGCGACCGCCACCCTCGAAGCTAACACTTCATAGTAGGAGTCGTTTCGCCTTCCCTCTCAGGGAAGTTTACACACTCCCAATTGCCAGAGTCTATCAAGTACTTGATCGCCCATTTTGACAGATTCACCTCCGTCCACGAGGACGTTGCTGTCATCCCTAGTGAAAATACTAATACTATCAGTTTCACCCCCCCCCCCCCCTTGAAAGAGAAACGCTACACAACTACTCACTCCCTCATCGAAACTCGAATAGTAAACAACGTTCGACTGTAACGTAAAGCCATTCCGCAATTTTTTGGCGCGGTGACGATTTTCCCTCATCAAATGATCAAATCCATCTCAGTCCGCCAATATCGATTGTTGTACCTACTACAGCATAAACCCGAACCCCTGCCTCCTCACCAGCTTACGGTCCAAGCCTGGGTACTTCCGGATGGTCCTGCTCTTCATCCTGACCATCCCACGTCAAGGGAACTCGGGGATAGAACGCAACCTACGATTTACACCGTCCCGACCAACTATCGCCTTCAATACTACCAGTGCATCCTCAGCGCCAATATACAGAGAGTTGTACACCCGCCAGTAGCACTCCCTCACTCTTCGGGCTGGATGCCAAAGCCCTTGCACTACATACCTGAATATGTAACATCACTAGGCACAACCAAAGGCTACGTTGAAACCTACTGTAAGACCCGGCAAGGACCAATGCTAACTCGCATAGCATCCATAGCATCAAAGAACGCCTATAAACGAGAACTACATATCCAACTACCACCCCGAGAGAGCTGCACCTGTATCATATGAGGGGCCGTCTCGAAGATATTGGGGAAAATATAATTCATCAAATGTTCCAAACACTCCTCTTGGCCCAGCGCATGTACGCCTGCAATACCAACAGCAATACAACCCGCCCCACATGTACAGTGAGCAATCACCTAATGCCATATGCTTAACGGCCCAGGTAGCAGTCTGGCGATGAACTAGATCTCTATCAATAAGTGCATCCTCGAACAGGGGCGTCACCGCGTGGACATAGTCCTTACCCATCTCGCCGATATACCTGGTACACAGTAGACCTGTTACCCTTCTAGTTGCATACAGACTAATCATTCTAATGCGACCATCGCATCGATCGACAAGTGCTCAGTGTTGGTGTATATGTTCGCTTACCTCAACTGAGCTCAGGCTCATATCCTCACTAGTCATAGATCTTCATATACAGCGTAGAAGTGCACAAAAACAAAAAAGAAATTCCAAAAATTTCTAGAATTTTCGTGTAGTCACCAACACGTTTTTCGACTAAGCGAATGATAAAACACCCAATGCGAACCCAATCTCAGTGGATCTTACTCGAACATGAATGATAAACTCTTGAGAATGCCATTCTGCACGTGTAGCTCAGGCACCTTGTACTCGTTCATAATAGCAGGCAACACAGTGAAGGGTCCACAAGTCTCAGCGACGATGCCAATAGCCACAGTTGCTGACATCCACACAAAACTACCGCGCGCCACGAAATTCCCACTACTTACTGCACACCCTCAACTGTCGCTCTTGAACCTTGAGATTATTGAGCAAAGTTGCAATCACATCGTGTGGGCCAATCGCCTTAGCAATGTATCTACCAGCGACCGCCTTCCCCCACCTCGCCACCAAACACATCTAGCTCACCCAAAGGTATTCACTGCAGCTCGCCGGATGCCCTTCTTCTGCGCTTTGAGGAGCTCCAACAGGTCGAAACAGATTCGATTCCATTCCCTTGGTGGGGCCAGATCAGCGCCACGGTCGGCGATTCGGCCGATCAGGTCGATGCCTGAAGACCACATTATCACGCATAGAGACTGAGAGGTAATAGAGACTCACAGTTCTCCTCTACTTTCTCGTGACGATTCTTGAGGATTGGTGTTAGCCGGGGTAACAGATCCTTGATTGGCGGCGACATCTTGGTCATACCGATCACGTTCACGATAGCCTTCAACGCACCCAGGATCGACCCCAGCACCTGACACCATCATGTTCTGATGGAGTTCGCATTCGCTAGGAGGATACGAATCGGCGCAACACAGCATGAATCTCAGTGGATCGTACGACTAAGTCTGCTTTCAGCACTTACAATACCCAGATGCACCCAAGTCGTTTTCAAAGCATTTATGACATTTAATACCACTCCACCATCAAAACTAGACCTCCCCCAAAACAAAAGCTCACCTCAGGATACTCCTCACCGAGATACTCATATAGGAACAGGCCGAAGTGTCCCAGCATCTGTTCCTCGCCGCATAACTTCATAACTCCAGCGATGCGTGCTATCAAATCGGCCGCTTGTTGGCGTACCTCACTCCATACCACTACCTACCCCCCAAACAAGACAGGCTTCCTTACCCTAGCACTAGGCGTGTTTAGCCTCCATCGAATGATACCAGCGATCTGCGGCAAGTACGGCTTAATACGCACCTATAGCAATAGCCATACAAACCTCGATCACTCCAGAACGCCCGCGGTACCCCCAAGCAGTTGACGATAGTGCCAAAGCCATTGAGCATAGTCTCCGTATCATCCGAAGATTGCTCTTGAAAGGCATACAACATACCATCGACAATCTAAAAATATCAACATCAATCCGCCTTCGCTCCGCTAAGCCCACCAACCACCTACCTGTTCTTCAAGACGCGAGTCCACATCCTGGACGCCCATCTCGTCCACGATCTTCTCGATGGTTTCCATCACCATTCGCCGATACCTGCCACATCAATGCTCACACCCAACCACACATCCATTTAGCTTTGAGAAATAACGTTCCTCAGGGTTTGATAATTATGACATTTACATGGGAAACTGATTGAAGAATGTGTTCCTGTCCATGTAGAAAATTCAAAATGAGTTCCCCCCCCCCGGGAACATTATAGGTTCCTCACACCCAACCATCACCACCCGATCACTACGCCTCATTATTATCCTTCAAATCTTCAGCAACTCTCTGAACAATCTCCGCTCCGCCGACTTTTCTCGCCAGCTCCACAGTCGTGTCCACCAACTGTCTATAGTTCCCTACAACACCACCACCACCACACGTACCCCATAAATTTCCAACACTACGCCCACTCACTTCGATCAGCTGCCATACGAACCACCCAAAAGTTCCTGAAGAACGGTGGGAGGATATCCTCTCGAACATACGCCGCCTCCACACCCTCAGTGGCCACACACTGCTTCACGACTTTCAGCACCTACCCTACTACAGTAACCACCACCACGACCGAGCAATAACCTACGATTTTCTTCATTTCCTCATCAGGAGTAGAGAACTCTCGTACCAAGATAATCATAACCTCCCGAGTGTAGTAGTTGGCATGTTCGGCGTCCATCAGAGGTATGATGTACCTATAGCAGATCTACTCCTGACCATTCCACAAGTCACTGCTCACCCTATAGCCTTCAGAAACGCCGCAAGCCCCTTACCACGGTGCTCACATATACCCTGAAAACAACAAGTGCAACCACCAACAGTGTGTAGGGGGGAATATGCACATGGTCAACCACATATGTTCGTGACAATATGAAAATTCTGAGGAAATTTTCGAAAATTTTGGTTGATTCCTGTACAATTCCACTCTACTTTGCATATAAACTCCTATAATTAGTGAGGAAACTCCTAGAGTCAGCTGAGGAGAGCGAAATGAACCAAGTCGAAATAAAGCCACGAGAACCTACCCGCCACAGTGGCCTAAGGACACTATCAAAGCACTCAATACCATAGGGGAACGAGGCCTCAGCCAAGGCCGCCAAAGCCAACGCTGTTATCGTACGAACCTACACACCACGTTCACAGCCCTCCCTCATCCCCCATAGTCAACTCGCACCTTCTGCTGCTCATCCCCCAATCCGAACTGTACTATGTCTACCAACTGCTTCAAGTATGGCAGTACCCCACACCCCATCAATAGGGCTATCTGCTGTACCTGAATGCCACCACCAACTGCCGTCAACACGACCACCCACATCCCAGTAGTACGATTTTAATGCCAGTGTGTCTGGCCTGCCAACTCTTCTTACTCTGACACACTGCCTTTAAGAACAGCATAATCTGCGGCACACCAAGGGCACTGGCCACCACCGCGAACGCCCTAGCGGTCGTATTACGGACGTACCTACACGTACAATGCTGTGAACCCACAGAAGGACCACCCCAGACACCTACTCATCAGGGTGGTCTATATCTGGTCTCATAGTGGCGATCATCGTGGCCAAGCCAGCTGCCTGAGGAGAGGCATAAACACCAACAACGTACCCCCACACAAACCGCTCTACTTTAGATAGATTCGAGATGATCTCCCGTCCCTCCACTCGAGCAAAGTAATCCTCATCAATCAATAGCGGCTCTATGACGACCAGAATCTTATGGACGTAGGGGCGGACCATATCGTCCAGCTTGTGGAGAACACGATCGATGACCTAAACTCATCTGAGCCCAAGCCGGTCCACGACTCCTCACCTTCACCAACAGATGTCGTTCTTGGTCCTCCAAGGTGGTACTCATGAGCAACGGGAGGATCTGGTTGAACAAGGCGTCCGGTCCAAACTGCTTCGCACGTTCTGTGATCTCCCTCATTGCCATCTTACGCATCTGTGGTGTGCCTATCCACACATCACCATTAACCCAGGGGCTACCCCACACGGCCCAACCTACCGTTTTTGACTTTCAACAACAACGCCATGACCTTCCTCTCCTTAGCCTCTTCTGGGCTCAGATTATCATCTGTCTCTCCACCCTACCAAACAACACCGTCATCGTAAACCATTGCGACCCAATGGTCGCAGTAGTACTTCTTCTAGTACTCTCAAACACCAGCGACACGGTCCTACCTGTATCAGAGCCGAGAAGTGCTGTACATCCTCAGGCCGCAGGTCCGGCAGGTCTCCAGCTCCTCCATATCTACACATACGCCCTATACCTCGTCAACCGTCCTCAATAAACTCACTTGGGGTGGACAAGTCCCGTACCAGCATCACTGAGGCCCGCAGTTGAGGCGTCCAGCCCGGCCATCATCGCAGGTGTAGCCCCTCCAGATGGCACTGAACAGAACGATAAAGGCAACTACTCTGCACACCAATCCGTCCTTACTCGAGAACCCCGTGGTCTCCCCCAGTGGAGTCGCCGCCTGATTAACGCTTATCCTATGAGCCTGTTGCTGCGCCTCATATCTGAGCACACCCAGAGTCCTTCACTAACCCCACGCACATCCCTTATCACCCTTCTGGTGGCTTCACGATTTCATATCCAGTCAACGGCAGTAGTGCATCGATCTCATCGTCCGTCATGTATCTATACCCAGACCCATGTCCTCAGGTCCTCAGGTCCTCAGGTCCTCTGGTGCATCTCCGCCTTCCTACCTATTCCTCACATCCAGTTCTGCGTCCAGTCGAGTCATACCATACCTACGCCAACTCCTCCACAATGACCACATACCCCCTCTACTATCCTACCCAGCCGCCTGAAACTGAGGTGTGAGGCCCATAGGCGTCTCCATGCCCGGCTGAAACAGTGGCGTCGTGCCCGGTGTCGCAGCCACCAAAGGGGTAGCTCCAGGAGTTGCTCCCGCCCCAACTGAGATCACCACCATCGAATTTCGACACCTGGCTACACGTCGTTACCAGGCGTGCGACCCACAGCATCATCCCATCTACTCCTAGTCACTGGAGTCTCCCCCATACTTCCACTCCCATCAGGAGTCTCCCCACCAGAGGGAGCATCCGAGAAGCGCGATACACCTAACAAGCCGCCACAACTATTCGCTTTCCCCAACCATGCGAGTCGTACGCTTCCTCTTTGTCTTCATAGTAGGCTCAGGACCACCAAAGGACCCAACAGCCGGCGTCTCCCCCCACTCGCCCGACCCACCTACAGGGGTCTCCCACCGATCGTCGTCGGCTTCCTTGATACCGTCGTCTATGAGGAATTCAGCTTAGTAAAATCAAGTAGCCAGTAGTATTACCACTGCGGCGCTTCTTGGACCCCTCTTTTTTATAATCTTCGTCCCTGTCCTCATCCTTCCGCTTGACGCCAACACCGTTTTCACCTTCCTTCTTCTGCGCCTGGATTTGCCTCAACACCTAAGTCAATCACAAACCCGAGTGACCATCACCACTGCAGGGAACCAACGCAGAACCTCTTCTAAGTACTTCCGAAGCAATATAGAGCAAAAATGCGGCCCATCAATTTCTCAAAAACCGGTACTCGAAGAATGCGATACAGAAACCCCCGATTTGTGGCCGAGAGTCGATCCGATTACCGACTCCCTCATCACCCACTACTGACGATGATTACTACCTCAGCCCTCTCCTTCTGAAGAGTAGCCTGTTGTGCCACATCCGAATAAGTAGTCAAATCAGCAGCAGGTGTCGAAGCCGAAAAGGGATCAGCACGCTGTGGTGACAGGACCTGAACGACAACAGTACTTCGTGCCTGTCACCCCAGGGATGGAGCAGCCTTACTCTATGCAAGGCCTTTTCCCTATAAGTGCCCTGACGCTGATAGACTCCCTTCTGTCGCTCCTGCTGCGTAAGTTCATCCTCGCCTTCGAGGTCGTCATCCACTCGTTTGTCGGGCTTAGTTGTTGCCATGGTTAGAGGCGAAGAACAACTACTCGTCAACCAACAGAATGGCAACGAATTCGCTCATTCCTATTGTGTATCAAAAACGAGTCGATGTGGTATCAAAAACAGACCAGCAACGCCGTGCAAATCAGAAGTGGTTGAGTTCGCAATGAAGAGAGTTCATCGAGACAACGCAGTTGAAACAATAGTGATCGGTAACCTAGCAGTGGCCAAGATACGACGAACTTCATGTTAATGGTGAAGTTCTGTATCGATCAGAATGGCGAGCGCTACCTCAACCGCGCAACTTCATGACGACCAAATCACCCTGCCATCACTACCTACCACGATTATGAGAAGCGTATGCATTCTATCGCTGGGCATCTCTCATTATATGAGACTGGTTTACGGTACCATTGAAGTGGTAAGTTCTCTATCTTCATTGAACTCCATCTTAGGATCGGTTTCCACTCCTATGGTCACGATCGATTCTTAATTTCACATCTGATTCGTTGAATTCACTCCTGCTGATTATCCTACCAGGTACCAGCACCAGCGGGAGAACAATCTTACAACTGCTTGGTAAAGGAGAAGATGCCCGTCTCTATTGTCAAGAAGCTGATCACCAAGGCTCCCGAGTATCTTGCCTACTTCAAGTACGACAACGGTATCAGTATTGAGAAACTAGACTGTGTGAATAAGAAGAGCAGTAGTCACACCTTATTCAAACGGTAGGTGAGCAAAGGCTGTGATCTTTCAAGCTGGACCCATGATTCCCTCATGGATGTTAATGCAACCTCATTTCAGAGACGATGCCGTAACTGGTGGCTATCGACAGCCGATCCCGAGACTATCCGTGAACACAAACATGGAACCGTTGAAATCCGAGTTAGCAGACACGAACCAAACAAACGATCGATGCATAGCGATGGTCAAAGCCGCATATAGAGAACTGCAGGAAAAAGGCGATATGAAAAAAGATCAACGTCTTGTCGCGTATTTATGCACTGTTACGAAAGAGAGCTACGACGTTCGTAACAGGCCGATCCTGGGGCGGGACCAGTTCCGTGCCCTTTCAAGAGACGAGCGAGAAAGACGGGGTAAGCTTCCCATGCATCTCCGATTCATTGACTCCTGAAAGAGGAGCACTGCTGTAAATTCGAGTGACATTACGCTCAAGTAAATAGTCGAATGAATTCTTCTTGGGTTTACTGTCATCAATACCTACTACTATTCGAAGTGGAGGAGGTCGATGCAAGTGCTTCCACTGGGCAGACTCATCGCGTGGCGGTTTATATCGACATTAATTTCAAGTGCATGAGTGGAAAATCCATGAAAGATCTGTCATCGATTCAGTTGCTGAGCTGTCTTGGAGTGAGCAAGTATAGCAATCCACATGAACACTGCTCGTGATGTGCTCAAGCAGTGCACATTACTGTACAATGGTGAAGTGATCATTGTAAGCAGTGCATCACCATACTGCAATGCGGACTTCAAGGAACATATCAGTGACAATCACCAGACAAAACGATTAGGTAAAGAGATCCAATCGGTCCTGATATCGGTTTTGACAGCCATACGTATCACGGGGCACATACGTATCGCAAAAATAGGCTATTTAGACGTTCCCAACGACCCACTCTCGCAGCGTGGTATTTCTGAAGCAAACCGTGTTGCGATTTGTGATCTCTCGTCATGACATTCTGCATGCCGCCGCGTGGGACTAAATCAATAAACTGTTTTGCCATCACGAACATGTTTTGCCATGTTTTTTCATCACCGTTTTGCCATCACACAAACATGGAACCACTGAAATTGCTGAGCGAGGGAAGCTAGAGGAGCATATACGCAACAACAGGCACCTCCGCGTTGCGCGTTTGTGCGTGCGCGATGAATTATTCTGACCCGACTACCAAGTGTCGGAGCGCATCAGACGGATCAAACGAGTCCTCTTTGCTGCGAGGTTTGCAGAAAAATCGAAAAACTCGAGTATGCCCACCGCTTCTAGGAATATATGAGAAAACAATTTTCGACGGAAAATGTCTCACCCTGAGATCGAACCGGGGACTTATTTCAGGGTAGAGTTTGGTGTGAGATTCGAGATCTATGGCTGAAATGACCATGCGATCTTTATTTGTCCACTCTTCAATCAAAACATGCGGACTAAGCGAGCTCCGCCCCTTCGTGACGAAGACCTACCACTGAAGTAATTAGTTAGCGCTTGTATTCGCAATATGATATTCCTCCTTGTGTTTATCGACGGTCTCAGTTAATGTGACGAGACAGAAGCCCGATTTTATCTCCAGGATGAGTTCAGACTCCGATAGAAGCTCCTAACTGGTGTAACCCGAGGCTATCCCGAACTTTGAGACTGCGGTTTCACTTGGCTCAAGGTCGAGTCTTCCCAGCGCTAACTCAAGAGTGTCGTTATCTACGGAATTAACCATTAGGAAATGATAATGATACTAACTATAATAGAGCTACTATCAACATTATAAACCGATAATCCGTTTAATAACCCCGCAACGGGGGAACGTGTACTAAGCGTTGTGCACTTAACCTATGCGCACCACCGGAGCGATCAATGTCATGTTTGTCGAAAAAGCGACAAATCACCGAGCCAGGAAGTCACTCGAAGGACAACTCAACACACTCAAGTGTTGATGGATTATGACTTATCCAAACCGTACCCTCTAATAGCGCTTCTAGCATACTAGCGTCGAGCTAGAGAGTGTTCCACACAACAAGAAGATGTCCTACACAATCGGAGGCTTAATGGATCTCACAGGACCTAAATGTTAAGGAGGTATGGTAAACAAACAATCGTACCGGTCGTAAGACCGGAATACGGGAGCATAGGCGAGAGAGAAAGATGGTACAGATGAACGAGCTGCGAAGTATCATCAATATTCATCAAGACTCCATAAAACAACTACGATGACTATAACACTCGAGGAGTCGACGTCACCGTATTGCCTAAAAATGCTCCCAGAAATGGGGACGGGCCATCAAATGGCAGCCATCCAAGGTTATTCAACGTACTCGCATAATAATTGTAAAATGGACGACCCAGAAATGTCTGAATAGTGGTAAGCCAAAGCGCCTGATACCCTGAGGGTTCTACCGTCGGATTTCCATCAACTAATGAGGAGCTTCCTTGTGTACGAGCTCAAACGCGATACCGTGGACCCGAACAGTAGGGCGGTCGTGCTTAACATCATATTGTATATCATAGAAATCCCCATGCTTGAGAGCCTTATACGCCGGGCATGCGCTCCTAAAGCTCGTTATGAAGGCGAGACATTCAGGAGTTATGAACCCGTTCTCAGGATCCGTGAAACCTATTTTGTAGAGCACATCGGATTCCTTAATGAGAGGGAAGATCCCCCTAATAGGTGTCATGCCCGACGCACAGGAGAACTCAATGAACACTTTAAGTCTATAGGATGGGAATGTATACGTCAAATTCAGATAACCAGGTTCAGTCCTGGTCGCGGTATATGAACCAGTGGGCTCGCGGGATAGGGCAACACCGACGTGGGATAGGACAACACCGACGTGGGATAGGGCAACACCGACGAGTATGAGCCGAAAAAGGTGGCAAAGCATGGATTCGGTCAAGTAAGCTACCATAAACAATTCTCTAATATCATTGCATACCAGGGATATAAATTACAATCCAGTTAACCTGGCCCGTTCCATGCCACAGCACAGTCGACCGGCGATGCCTACACAACTTGGCAGTTCCAACTTGTGTGACGATGTTGTGTAACTAGACGGATGTAACCAATGCGAGGCAGAAAGACTTCTCAAACTTTCGATTCACCAGATTTCACGTTCTACTATATTGAGGATTAGGAGGCATCGCAGTGGATCGTATGCGTGCCATGTTGTTGTTCATGCGTGCTCCTCCAATTGTTGGGACGTATGCGTGCTGTTGATCGGTCATATGATATTGAGATGTCGTAGAGAAATACACTAGGATATCTTGGGGGGGGAAACACTCAGCTGAGGTATTCTCTTGGAAGACAGAATTGAACAAATGTGTGCCAATGGCGTGCGCCAATTACTTGTGCGTTCTGCACTACTTGCGGTTGGCTAGTAAGCTAATCGCAGCGTGATTGGGATATGTTCTCCATCTTATGTGTGTTGATTAAACGTCTTCCCTTCCCGCCCTTCTCTTGACGTTGGGGGGACTTGGACTGGTTACATTTCGGTGGTTGAAGTGCGGTTGGGCTTCCATCGTCTCGTGTAACCATCATGGTTAAACCATGTGTGGGTCTGCATACGTGAATCATGTTTCGCAGTGAATCTCCATTTGGCGGCCGCCAGTTTCATGTATGCCTGTCCTAATCTCAGTGTCTATGGGGTTCCCGAGTAATGAGAAGGTGAACCCTCGGTAGTTTCTGTATTTAATACTTGTTTACTTCTATCGTCAATGTTCAATACTATAATCGATCTCGCTACTCGTGCGATCTAACTCTTACTTGGCACCCGAGCGTCATCAGTCTGAGCGCTGTTCGATTCTGCCATGCATATTGAAAGCAATGCTATACCGATATCGGATAAACAACAGACAAGACTTGACAGTCTCGCTTCGCTCACCGTTGCATCAAGAGGATGTTCGCAAGGGACGCACAAGGAGACAGCAGTAGTGGTATAGTGCGTGAAGCCCGAGTCTACATGCTCAACCAGTAGATTCCTAACATCTGAACCCTCGCTTAGGGTCGCAGATCGAGAGTCTGAGTTCAGGTTGTCCAAGCGCGCACCATACAAATTCTGTATTACGGAACGCAGGGAGTCCGTATGACACGTAAGCGTACCGCGCTGTGCAGGTCATGCGTGACACGCGCACGCATGTCGCGACAAATATCATGACAGTGTTACGACCAAGAAGAATGTCAAGTCTAAGTCTAACGATAGCTGTCATCAAGACCCACTACTATTCGAAGTGGAGGAGGTCGATTTAAACGCTTCCAATGGGCAGACTTGTCGCGTGACGGCTTACATCGACATCAATTTCAACTGCATGAGTGGAAAATCGATGCAAGATGTGTCATCGATTTAATTGCTGTCTTGGAGTGATCAAGGAAAACAATACACATAAACACTGCTCGTCATGTGCACAAGCAGTGCACATCACTGCACAAGGGTAAAGTGATCCAGATAGGTAGTGCACCACCATACTGCAATACGGAGTTCAAGGAACATACCAGTGACAGTCGCCAGGCAAGGCGATTAGATGAAGAGACCCAATCGGTCCTGATATCGGCTTTGACAGACATACGTATCACGGGGCACATACGTATCACGGGAATGGTATCGCGGAAACCGACTACCTAGACGTTCCAAGAACCCATTCTTACACTGCGATGTTTCTGAAACGAACCGCGTTGCGACATGCCCCCGCGTAGGATTGAATCACTGAACAGCTTTGACTCATAACATCATTGCTGTGAGATAAAACTCAACACGAGAACACCTTCAAGCACAGGTACTACAGACAGATGAACGATTGGGTCAAACTTGTAAGCGATTCGATATTGAGTCGATTGGAGGGCACTACTACAAGCCCAATTGGAAAGTTGAATTTGGATAATGATTATGAATTCAGACACAGGTGATTCACAAAATGAGTTTAGTGATATAAATATTAAAGCCATGCAGTCCCGGAAAAGAACGATACAGTTAAACATGCAGATCGGCTTCACGCTCAGGGTAGCCGAGGGCCCGACGGTTCTGAGAGCGAACGAATGCTAGCCAACTAAGTATGAGAGGTGTTCACCTGCCCACAAGGGCACTGAAGGGAGAAGGCTCCTTGACACGTCGATACAGTTACTCCGAATTGGCACCAGCTTCCGTTGTCCAGAGCGGCACAGGCGTCGTAAGCGGCTTGCTCACAGGCTGAACAAAATGGGTACCAGTCTCAATAGAATGCCTCCTCAGTCGTACGCGAGATGGTGGTAGTCGTGATGGAGGATGCCGACACTGTGCCTAATACAATCGCTGGTAAAAGAGATACATCAAGTCGACGTACTGGTGATATCACTGAGTGCGGCGGCTACATCCAGCCGACCACCAGTGACACACTTCCCTTGCAAACCAGCCACGCTCTCAACGGTGTTGAGGATCGAAGCCTACAAGGGCCAAATGCACACCAACTCGGTAGTGACTAGTATCCACTTGATCTGAGCTGCTGTGGCGAGCGGCCTTGCCACGAACATCAGAGCGGCTGCTCCCGCCACCATAGGCACGGCCATCGACGTACCGGACATATAGGCATACGTATTGGACCTGAACAACGTCTTTGAAAATCCGATGCCGTAGTGCTGGCGATTCACAGTCAGCCTTCCACTCACGGTTTAGTAGAGTAGATGGACCCACCAGGGGCGGCGAGATCTACCGTTGTAGCACCATAGTTGCTATTGGTCCTGAATAGGAAGGAACGTGAAGGGGCCAGCAGAGGATGATAGTGAGACCCACAAGAGAACGTCATTGGCGTCAGTAGCGGCGACACAGATGATATTGTCCAGGTTGAAGCCACACGGGATGGTGGGAGTCTGAGTAACACGAATAAGTCTTGAACACCAAGCGTATAGGACTCACGGCATCATTGTTGTTCTTCTTATTGCCGGCACTAGTGATGAACAAGTGTCCAGCCTGGCCTGAGAATGGATTCCTCCAATGTGATGACCATCAACACTTCCTCACCAGCTCGCTGCACAGCCGTCTCGAGAGTGGGAACACTGCATCCTGTGCAGCTCCAACTGTTCACGCCTGAACCGTGAGTGAGGTCACTATCACACTCGAATGGTTACTCACTCATTCTGATGTTCATCAAAATGGCGTAGTCGATGGCTTCCAGGGCATTGCTGAGATACCCCTGGCCCTTCTCATTAAGGAACCTCAGTGGTACAACAGAGAGCTTCCAAGCGACCCCAGCGACTCCTCTGTTGTTGTTTCCTGAGATACTATTCAAGTACTCTCCATAGAGCGATACAGCTTCACCTTCGGCCGCTAGAATGCCCCCAACATGAGTGCCATGACCGTAGGTGTCCATAGGGTTCGCGTCATTCTGATGGAAGTCCCAACGTTGACATCATCGATGTAGCCGTTGCTGTCGTTGTCAATGCCTGCAATAGGAATTCGTGCTCGAATGCCGAGACTCTCATTTTCACCATCATTAGGGATCTCGCCAGGGTTTGTCCAGATGTTGTTGGCAAGGTCGGGATGACTATAGTCGATCCCCGAATCGATGAGTGCCACCACCAGAGAGCGGTCCCCAGTAGTAACGTCCCAAGCCTGGGGCATATTCACGAGTGGGTGCTGATACTGTAGGATATAAGACGGGTCATTGGGAACCGTCGAGTCAGCTGAAAAGGGATATCTCTACCACATCAATTCGTGCCAGGAGCTCACCGTAAACGATTTCATCAGGACCGCACAGAAGTCCATCGTCGTCTCCATGCCTGAGTCGTGGTAATGGGACGATTCAACGCTAAGCCATACGCCTTACACTTCACGCTGTATTTCCATGAACAAATCACAAACCTGGGCCAGCGTATAGGAACCTATCGAGGGGAGTCGGTGCTTGACCACGAACAAGGCTCTCACTGGTATCGCGCAGAGTGACCAACTCCAAAGACATCTTCTCGAGTACTTTAGTTGACTTTATACTATTCAGGAGTGTGGTGAACTGCGAGCTTAACGTCTACAGAAGACCATAAATGAACCCCCAAGGCATCCGGCATTTCCTCTCACTCCGTTGTTCAATCGTCTAACGTGGTCCTCAAGGCTCGAGAGGCGACGACCACCACCGGAATCTGCGTCAACCGGTGCGTTGATGATACTCATAGGAAACCCATACCAGGATTAGTGGTGATGATAAGCTTGTATGGCGGGAGTATATCGTCCTGGCCGTCCACACTTGCACTTTGATCCTCTATTTGAAGCTCGCTGCCCACAATGGACGCAGCCCGCGGTTCTGTGCTGAATGAGGACTCGAGCTTCTCGGCTGCAGTTAGGGATGAGCCAACGAGGATGATGAGGATCTACCAAAGTGGAAGTAGTCTGCAATTCCCACAGAGCGCTTACTGTATTGCCAAGTGACTTCATAGTGGTACTAATAGCTGCTACGACTATAGAGGCTAAAATCAACTGAAGAACTGCAGCGTCTTAGTGCTCGGGAATCAAGTAAGCTCAGGGTATCCTCGGAGTTCCCGGCCGAATCCTCACACTCTTCCAGGGGATCAGCGCAGATTGACAAACGCGAAAGCGGTCCAGGAAGTGAAAGTATAACATCATTGGCAGGTGAGCCAAAGTCTCATATCGTGAGGAAGCCCATGGCCCCGCAGTAGTGTTCCTCTCAACATGCTGTATTGCTTATTCAACTAGGACAAGAACTGTATGGTCCGAGATGCATAGGCCCTATCAAAAGTCGCCTTCCGTGGTGCCAGTGCGTTCCAGCACGATAATCAACCTCGCAAAGCCACACTAATTCCCCATCGGCGAAAACATGTCAGAGCCGCGCAGCTTTTACGGTATTCAGCTTACAGTACAATACTCGGCCAGCACACCAGCCAATAGAGCATCCATCACGAGAGCAATCGCCATACAGGTCCTCCATATTGCAAAAGGCAAAGTAGCGGTCGCCGTAAGCCAGGACAGTCCGAGGAACGTTCCCAAAGACCATCACCAGGAAAAGTTCATATTTCTTCTCTCCTCTGACAGTGTGCTCATCGACGGACTCGCTGTTGATCGAAGACCATCATGACATTGACAGTCTCACCCCCGCCAGGCGATGGGAATCACATCGGCCAACAGCTGGAGATTCGGAGTGTGTTGATCGTAATTGAACTGGTCGCAGCAATGTGTGGCCAAGACAGCAGCATACCTCCCCAGAAGAGAATTCGAGAATCTTCATGTGCCAAATGAGTTCCCGTAATACTGAGACCTTCCAATGGCAGCGTTGAAGCTCTCGTCAACAAGTCAATAGTGGATCACCGGCAGAGGCAGGCTGACCTGAACACTGTCCTCAGCGGCGCCGTGGAGCAGTGGCAACCTTTCCCACTAGCTTCAGGCCATCTAGTAAGGTTCACCCCGGAAAGAGAGCCGCCCGAAGGGTCTCCACCAAATCGCTTGTCTCGCCCACAGTACACATAAACGCAAAAGCGAAGAGTTTCCAACAGAGGCACTCAAGTTTTGACGTCGTTAATCATACGCATGTTTTTTCGACTCGAACACCCTTCGCGAGGGTACCTGACAGAATGGCCCGCCATATCGCTCAGCCGAGTCTCCATAGAGGGTACACTGGCCACTGCTAGAGGGTGCAGGGAATCATCCAGGAACCTATAATGTTCCCGGGAGGAACTCATTTTGAATTTTCCACGGATGGCCAGAAACACATTCTTCAATCAGTTTCCCATGTAAATGTCATCATCACATTAGGGACATTTTTCTCATTGTTATCGAACCCGGGGGAACGTTATTTCTCAAAGCCGGGTGGGTCCCTGAAAGTGACCACATCATCAACTCCACCTTGACTTCAGCAAGGAACTATCCTGTCGATATGGAACCTCCAATTTGGACACCCGAAACCCCACCCGAAACCCGACAGGGCAACCCGAAACCCGAACTCTTATCCAGGTGAAGCCTTCACCGTGAAGGCCATCATCCAAGGCAGAACTGATCCCAAGAAAACCAGAAACCCGAACTGTTATCCAAGTGAGGACCGTCATCCAAGGATGAACTGATTCGAAGGAGACTCCCTTAGGGAACTGTTAGGCAACAATCCAAGCCCAAGGTGATCGTTATCCTCATATCTTTGGTCGTCGCCCGCCCGACCGTTTTGCTCTATACTAACTCGTAGCAGCATGATCAATTAAGCAAGATTAAGGTTTGATTTCTCTCCTATGGTTGTGTTGAACGATGATCTCGACAACTCCCCCAACACGACTAACGAGTCCGTAATGGCCAATGAGCATATCGTAGGGCAACCTGCGCTGTTCATGCGGTTTTCATGCAGTCTGACTGACACTTCAGATATTTACTGATAGTTTCAAATTACTCCTTGATGATATTAGGAAGGAGATTGTCAGATTGTAATGGATTCTTCAATAATGCGCTCCAGGTCTCATTTTACGTGTAAAATTATATTCAAGAATAGATTCTGAATTTCAGAGAAGACCATGATATCTTGCCACGCGCCACGAAATTGCCAAGGATACTAGTTCTCTACTATTGGTAACACATACGAGCCCCGTGCGTCTCCTCGCTCGAGTACGTTTACAAATCTCGCAAATCTTGCAAATCTTGCTTGCTCTTGCATTTCCTCAACTCCATTGGGCGCATGAAGCCTAGCTGTCCTGGTCACTTGGTAATGTCTGGGGTATTTCTTGGCGTTTTTGCCGAGTCGGAGTTGCCAGATGAACTCGCGAGGGACGTGACGGTAAGTCAACAGCTGACATTGGCTCCAGTGTAGTTTGTTTGGAGCTCACTGGTGGAGGGTTGCAACAAGCGATGGAGATCTAGGTATGATTCTCATGGTAGGTTTCCCGCGCGGGTGGTTACCCTCACGTTATACCGAATACGTGGTTACACGAGCACTACCCACGGTGTCACCAATGTGGGAAAGAGATGGTATTCGTTGCGCAAATCTTCTCCGACTATGATCCCAATACCTACAGTAAGGAAAGGGATAGGTGTCGATGGTGCTTTCGGTAGCATGAAGGCGCATTAGGACGAATGTGTGGTATGAACAAGTTAATTTCTTGTATTCTGGTCTTGCCATATGATCAGAAAGATCTATAGCGAATTCACTATGACTTGGCACTGTATGCATATTCCTTTCTCAGGGTTCCTACACGTCTTTGTTTGCCCGTCTACGGCGTGTTGTCGCCAAGGCAAGGGATGGCGCTGCTTCCGCACTATGAAGCCTGTTACTAGTGCTAACAGTAGTGTTGGATGCATGTTGGAGTTGCTCTACCATAGAGACGCTCAGGTTCCAATGCTAGTCGCCCTGTGACCGTTGAGAAATTCAACTTTATGGCTACGACGGAGAAGCCGGCTGGTGCTGATGCTTTCGACCTCAGCGACTTGGCAAATGCCTTGGATGGTGTGGAACTCTCAGGCGGCTCTCTCTTTGGAACTGAGATTAGAGGAGGTTTTAAAAACGGACCGCTTGCACAACTGTAGTGGGAAGGCTTCAGGTGGCGGCGGCGGCTCGTCATCATCATCACCCTCTGCTGATCGCTCTTGCAATGTGCTTGGAGTACCTGTGAAACCTAAGGAGGAGACTACTATTACCCTCACACCGGCTTATCAGGTGAGTACGACGTGGTTACACGCTAAGTGTCATCGTGCGTTCAGCTGTACGTAGTACCGGAGCCTGCCAAGTGGGAAACTAGTATGACAAAAGAGAAAGAGCTGTGAGGCATTCACGACTCGTTGTTGGATTCTCATGGTGCTGGGTCGCAGGTACCAGGCATATCTAGACTCGGGCAACCCTGACCCTACGTCAACGGCTGTAGTTAAGGAGAGCCATGGTGCAGTTATAGCCGACGATGATTTTGCTGGTCTCGACGAGGACGAGCGGAGTGTGAACTTTATGAAGTTCCGAGAGCGACTCGATCGATTACCCGGCCAGGTGGGAATAGTCGTCACTACGATGCAGTTCGGGAAAATATGCACATGGTCAACCACATATGTTGGTGACAAGATGAAAATTCTGGGGAAATTTTTGGGAAATTCTCATTGATTCGTGCACATTTCCACACGAATTCGTATGTTGACGTGAATATTTTGTGAGGAAACTCTCAAGCTCAGCTGAGGAAAGCGAAAGTATTTTTCACCACTGCTTGTCTTTTTTTCAGGTGTTGCGGTACGACTATAACGGGTCGCCTTTGTGGGCTGGTAAATTTGCAGAGGAGGAGTTGGGGAAGAAAGCGACGCCTCGACGGGTGTCACCATGCAGGTGTTGCGGAGGTCCCTGAGGGTGATGCTTTTACTCGTTCTCTTAGTGCCTGTGGAGCTCCACGTGTCTTTGAATGCGAGCTGCTGCCTTCTTTGTTTTACCTCTCTGGTTGGTTTGATGGTCACGAAAACGAGATGGAGTGGGGTATAGCCGCGATGTGAGTCTGCAGTTTTTGCCTACTTTAGGCCGACTTGCAATTTAAGGTACACGTGTTCGGAAGATTGCCATGGTTCTGGAGGCTTGTCGTTCAACCCTGCTGTGTCGATGTATGAAGAGTTCGTCCTTGTGGAGCCCCCTGAGGGTGATAGTAGCTCGAAGAGACCCGACAAGGTGACTAAGAAGGCAGCTTAGGGGCTGTGCTCGGCTGTATATCACCACGTCAATCCTCCATTTTCTGCTATTACACAGATGTTCGTTTCTTCGCATGCATTGTGCTTGTTGGAGGCAGGCTATGTTTTTTCTTTGCGACCAGAGAGTGGTATCAATTTTCTTGCATGACTTCATCATTAACAGTGATTCATTTTCATGCAATGCGATACCACGACTGTGAGCCCAGAGCTGGACGCTGAAGAGGCGGCAGAAGATGGGAGCAGCTTAGTAGTCCATAAACGAAGTGAGTTTATTGAGTACTACGCCTTTAGATTCGTGCGGGTGTCATTCACCATAATTTCAGAGGTTGGAATGCCTGATCATTAGCTCTCATCTACACGTAGTAGTGTAGTTCGTCTTCCCTAGCAATTACTGCGGTTTTCATCGCGGGCTACAGCTGATGTTATTAATCATGACGTTGAATGATATCCAAGCCATATCGTGATAGCGGTTAGTTTGATGATGATGGAAGTTTGTATTAGACTTTACGCACAGTGTAGATATTCACAGTTCTATGCTTGTTAGGCGAGCGGAGAAGAGATAGAGCGTTGGTGCGGGAGCTCGAGAGCTTACGTTACGTTGTGAAGGTGAAGTCGGTGAGAATAGAAGAGGCACGGAAAATTCTCGAGATGGAAGAGAATAAGCTGAGTAAACTGTCTAGAAGTGAGCTCAGTAAGCCGCAAGAGGTCGGGGAGCAGCAGAGCCGTGTGGAGTCGGCGTGGAGGCTCGTCACTGAGCATGTAGACTCACTCGTCAGGTGATGTTGAAGGTTGCTGATGGGACTTTCAGGAGTACCTTCGAGACTTGGCGTTGTTAGAAGTTCATCGCTTGGAGAGCTCAGCATTGGCGACGAGGGAGCAGTCAGAACTCGGCAGTATGGAGGCTTCGATGACGGCAGCTGTAGCAGCTAGGAAATTGCAGGTGGTGGTGATGGGGGTGTGTAGTTGGTCTGTATGTGTGCAAGGATGAGCTGAAAAGAGCACACCGAGATGTTCAACGTGAGCGAACGAAGTTTGAGGAGGAAGAGGCTCAACAGAGGCTGGAAGCGGAGCGAAATGTGAAGTCTTTTCATCGCAATGCTGCTCATGGAGTTGTTCTTAGTTTACTGTAGCGGCTGAAGTGAGGAAGGCTCAAGTCGCTGTCAGGAAGCGGTTGTTCGATAGGCAGCAGGCTGTGAGAGCGAAAGAAGCAGAAAATGATGAGATACGGCGTCAGGTGAGCTTAGGAGGCGTAGCGTTATTGTTAAGGGTAGCATGTGTGTTAGATGGGAGAGCAGGCCCAGGCTAGGGTGCTGAGCCTGAGGCGATCCTTATTGGCGAGTAAGGCACGTATAAAGCGACGTAATGACCAGAGGTATGCGGAGGAGCTGAAAAAATTGAGTGAATTTGAGGAGGAAAAGAAGGAGCTTCTCGAACAGGGCCTGAATCCGTGAGCTAAAGAGGTTGGCAGTTTGTGAGGTTGATGCTGATGGTGTTGAACAGATATGAGGTTTTTAGAACTCGCGAGTTAGAGGAAAAGAAGGCTTGGGATCAACTGCAAGCAGTGGAACTGGGCAGGATGCGAAGTGATGGGCGTTGTGGTGTGTGAATGCAGGATGTAGGCTTCAGAGGAAGCTTTGCGGAAGAAGATGCAGTATGAAGCGAAGGTGAAAGCCGCGGAAGTTGCGGAGAGAGCTCGGGTGGGTATCCGTACTGGGATGGGAAAATTTGTTCATGGTTGATTATATGTAATGCTGAGAATATGAAAATTCTGAGAATTTTTTTCGGTTTTTTTTTGTTTTTGTATACTTCATATGTGAAAACTTCTGAGCTCACCAAACATAGATTCCAATTCTGACCAGGGTAGGCGATGGCATTATGTTTTCCGCAGGAGCGGGTGTTGGCCGCTGAGTTTCAACGAAACGTGTCGGGAGTAGCCGACAAGGAACGCTTTGGTGCCTTTATCGCAAAGCACTCTATTGGAGGAGTTTCTGTTCTCGACCCACTGGGAAAGGCTGCTCGTATTGACGGCTCTAAGGTACTTCACCTCAGCGGTGGCTCTCGCGTTGAAGGTTGTATTGTAGGTCACTGTCTGCCGAGATATGTCGTTCGGACTAGGCCGAGCGTCGCGAGAGGTAGGAGGGGCAGTGGGCAGGCTCGTTGCAAGGTGTGATAGGTTATTGAGAAAGCTAAGGCAGAGGTAGCAGCGATGGAGAGGTCTGTCCGGATGGCGCTCAAACGTGTTCGAGCTGGTCGAGGATCTTCTGATAGTAGTAATGCACAAGTCACTGTGAGAAGGGTTGGGGAGAAGCCTGAGGAAGCGTAAGTGTTTCCTCGATTGTTGAGAGTTGGTCCATGCTGGATGTGATTCACGAGGAAAGCTGGTCTATGTTATTATTTGATCGTAGTTGAGGGGGTATGGTTGGGATGATTCGGGGAAGGAGTGGTATGAGCTTTTCGAAGGATATTTTTTACCGAGTTTTTACGCAAGTCATGTTATCATCAGCCGCTAGAGTATCGAGTGTAGTAAGTGGGAGTACAATAGCTCGAGGGGTTTGTGGATGTTCGACCGTTCGGAGGCTGTTTTCTACGCTTCTCGTTGCTGAACAAAGAGGAGGCAAGCTGGAAAAGGTAAATCTCAGAGGCTACACCTCGCCTTATGGTCATCGGCCGCCTTAGTCTTCCCTATGTGCAGCTGCAGCAGCTAGTCAGTTGCATGAGGAGCTCTCTGTTATGATTGCTGGAGGTAGGCATTATGTGAGAGGGAGATGTTGTCGATTTGTTCGTAGGTCCCCGAGAAGCCGCTGAGGCTGCAGCTCGACTACCGGGGGTTAAGAAGGTCAGCTGGAGAGCCGTGGTTTATGGCGAGTCTCTGGAGGTGTAGGTGTATCACTGTAATCCCGACGATGCCGCTTTGGAGCACCCTGCAGCGGATACTTTCGCAAATGCTGTTGTGAAACTGTCGAAGGAGATGGGGGCCTCTTATGTGGTCGCTGGTACGTTCTTCCTAGTGTTTGAGGGAGGTAGTTCCTATTCAAGGTAACAGTAGTGTTATGAGAGATTCCCTACCGCGCGCAGCTGCTGTCTTGGACACACAGCCTATCACAGATGTAAGAATAGATGTGTTAATACTCGAGAGAGTTGTTTACCTTTGCTTTGTGTAGGTCATCAAGGTGCTTTCGAACGACACTTTTAAGAGGCCGATGTATGCTGGCAATGTTGTTGCTACTGTCAAGTCTACGGATCCCGTGAAGGTAGTAGCATTGGGATGAACTCAAGTGCTGCTCGAGAAGAGTTATGTTTAGGTGCTTATCTTTCGTCCAACTGCATTCGAGCCTGCTGAGGCTCCCCAGGATGCCGCCACGACTGCTGCTGAGATTATCAAGACGGAGATAGATGCGGCTACCTCTAGCATTGTAAAGATTCAGCGGTTGATTGTGAATGGCCGAGATGTCGACTTGTCGCTTTTATTTAGAAATTCTTAAGTGAAGCCGATAAGTCTACCGAGAAACCCATGCTGCAAACTGCCCAAGTTGTGGTGGCTGGTAGTGTTGAAATCTCAAAGTCGTGGTGACACCGTGCTCTTAGGCGGTCGGGCTTTGAAAGATGAGAAGACCTTCGACAGTGTGCTGGACCCTCTCGCTGAAAAACTCGGTGCTGCATGTACGTCACTCGGTCCTGATTGGTAGAGGAGTTGGTACTGTTTCAGTGGGGGCCACACGAGCTGCTGTGGATGCCGGGTACTGTAGCAACGACTTGCAGATCGGGCAGACCGGGAAAGTTGTAGCGCCACAGCTGTAGGTTGACTTGAATGATGGAAGGCTCTAATTTACATTCCGGTCAGATATATCGCAATTGGCATTTCTGGTGCCATCCAGCATACTGCGGGTATTAAGGATTCCAAATGCATTGTTGCTATCAATAAGGATGCTGAGGCTCCGATCTTCCACGTAGGTTTTGTTTTAGGCATCAGCTAGGGTCGAATGGTGTCGATGTCAGGTCGCGGACTACGGGTTGGTTGGTGACCTTTATAAGATCGTTCCTGAGCTTACTGCTAAGCTCTGAGGGTGTGTGATGTGGTTGACCCTGTTTCTGTCTGAATCGCGATGTGTGTATTGCTGAACAAAGGCGCACTCTGGCGCCCATTACGGATAAGGTGTTTGGCAACTGAATAGAAAGTCTCGAGAGTTGACCTATGTGGTTGTGTGGTGAATTCAGAGTGGGAGTTTCGGCACATTTCTCAGTGCATTTTTAAGACTCTCTCTAAGCGAGACTAACATGGCTGACGAGGAAGGAGAGGTAAGCTCGACAGCCTTGGGCTTTAAGATTCGGAGTTGTTGATAGGAAGAGTATATGTCGGAAAACGTTCAAGAAATCGTGAAGCATGCTATGGACCATACTCTTCAGAATGCCATCTATTCTAAGGAGAAAGTTAACGCATGGTACAGTCGCTATGTGGGGCTTCTTGCACTGATTTGGGTAGGTGCAATCAGCTGTTGGATTCGTGTTTGAAGGAATTAGCAAAGCTCGATAAACCGTTCAAATACATTGGTATGGGAACAGGGTGTTGATGCAGATGCACTAACGTGTGTATGGTGTCAAGTTACGTGTGTGATCATGCAGAAGAACGGGGCGCCGCTGAGCACTGCAGCCACGTGTTGGTGGGATCTCAAAACTGATGGTCTTACTTGTGTGCAGGTGGAGAAGGAAACACTCGATTGTGAGGGGGAGATGCTTTCAGGGTCTTTTACGACTTATCGTGTGACAGGTATAGTGACGGTATATGGATGCAAGATATGATAGTGAAGGCATGCTGTCTTCCTCCATCGTAGAGTGTGTGATTTCTGGCATGTTGTGTTGAACGTGTGAGGGGAGACTTTTTCAGCAGCTTGTGAATGCTACTCCTTCTCACTGTAGCTTTCTTCACTCTGGCGAACGGTGGGGGAGGGCATCGGCCTTCTGATCCGTTCGACGAAGTGCAACCGCGAGATTTCCTAGTAAAGGAGTTGCCTGTGTTTAACAACAAGGTGTCTGTTGAGGACTTCGTGGATCTCGTCAGGAAGGGTCAACCAGCAGTGTTCAAGACAGCCGGTCTGGGCTGGGCATTAGTGAATGAGAGTTGCCGAGACTTCGCCAGGAGATGGCCTGAGGGTGAAATGTCGAAGCAATACCAGAGCTACGATAAAAGGGTCGCTCTGGGGGAACCCGGCTGGGCTGAAAAGAAGCCCGGGCGTATCGGCGACCAGGCGACAGCGGCACCTTATGTGTGGCATGTGAAGGATCGTGTGACGAGAGATATGAAAGAGTCAGTTCAGCGTATCCTGTTTCCCTCGGGAATTGCTATGGAGAACCTCCCGTGGTTGGCAGAAAGGCATCAGGCACTTGAACAACATGCAGCTGACAGTATGGAATTTTGGCTGCAGCCACCTCGAGCCGGCACGCTAGCGCATAACGATGCTTATTGCGTCAACGTAATGTCAGTACAACTGAACGGTTTTAAACAGTGGAAATTGATGACCATGCCTAAGGTCGATTCCATAGCGCAAATGTTCGACGAGTTCGATGGTGGTATCAGGAGAGATCCGACCAGGGCATTCGAGCCGGACTATGAATACACCCTCGGGCCAGGAGAAGGTATTCTGTTTCCGCCAGGGATGATGCATGAGACGCTCAGTGTGTCCGACAACACGTGCACGACAAGCGTCACGTTCAATATACCGATACCAATGTCGGCTCGTTACATACGAAACCTCCTACCACGGCTGTCTCTGTCAACGGAGTTTGGCGATTGCCTGTGGGATCGTTGGGCTCCCACAGTAACGCTCGGTGTAGGGGGAAGGTGGACGGACCAGAAGCTCGATGGTGGTAAAGCTGCTGGTCAGAAAGCCAGGGAGATAATCAAAGCAGTAGACCGCAACAATGACGATCAGCTGAGCTCAATAGAACTTTTGCACTGGTTGAAGACAAGTCCAGCGGCCGAACACTTTCGACAGCCGGGACGTAACCCTGACGCCAGGCTGGCCTTCAGCAAGGGGGCTAGCCTTGCTGACGAGTCTATTGCATCGCTACTGGAGCTGAGAGCAGAGGATTCGATCGCCTATTGGGACATGAATGGTGATGGTATTGCTACGATAGAGGAGATCCACGACGGTTTATGGCAATGGCATGTTATCGTGACAAGAAGGCGAGTGGCCGATTTGGTCCTCGGCGACAGGGCCGATCCGGGCACTGAAGATTTCCGTGTTCGAGCTGCAACTGCTGCTAAGCTATTCGAGAAGATATATGATCCTGGTCGGACCCAATCGGGCGTCACCATAAATGGAAATGAAGATGAGCTGTGAACTGTCCCATGGACCGCGCAGTGTCGATTATCACATGCCTTGTTCTTATGCGTTGCTGTTGAATGCCATCTTGGCGTGGCTAGAGCCTTGGAATACCCGAAACTTGTGGGAATTTCGCCGCCGCACTTGAGTAGTATAAGTTCGATTTCGGTGACTGCATTGTTCACTCCAGCTTGCAGTGTAATGTGGATTTCGTCATAGCTTGATCATTAAGATTTCATTTTAGTTGTATCTCAAGTTTCTCCCTTTTTTACTTATGCATTTTGACATGTTTCTAGCGGCGTTATTAGCCCAACTTATCAGGCTTTCCCTGCAACAGGTCAGTATCCCTATTAGAGCTTTTGCCGAGGGGGACACAGATGTCGATATTTACATTAACGGCGATCTAGCTCCCACGGACCCGACACTGGACATCTACTATCTCAACACCAACTACGAAATACAGGGCGTGAATTCGGGCGTTGAAGTTTTCAGATTGGCCTCTGACCTCGTGGATGGCGATGTGATCGCCATTCGAGCGACAAACAACAAGCCAACAGAAGGGGTCGAGGTGGACACTGGCCACACGGTGCTCATCTACCCGAGTTATGGCGCCTGGATCCTGGCCTTACCTAATTTCGTCATCAGTACTGCCGAGCATTGGCGGTGTACAAGTCAATTCGCGAATTCATGGTTCGCCCAAAGCTACAATGACGCTAGTTGGCCCATGGCAGTCGAGTACCCCATAGAGAGCGACTGCTGTCCTTGGAGGGATAGGAATAAGGCATGGGCCGCCGTCAATGCACAATGGTTGTGGACAGATGATCCTGTGACCAACAGAACAGTCTATTGTCGATACACTGTGGACACAACCGACTTGGCCGAAGGGATGGATGGCAGTGGCCAGACTGCCTCCACCCTAGCGCCCGACTACCGCATCCAAGCAGTTAGGGCGGGATCAAGCTGGATAACTTTGGACATAAATATCACTACCGTAGGAGCTAGAGTTTACTGTCTTCCGATCAACACGCTCTACCGTTTGCGAACTCCTACTTCTAAAGAAATTGAGAAGTCGGACTACTACATAAACGTCACTGAGCTCACCGACGAGACCTGGGTAGATGCGGATGACTCTGATGTGAACAGCAACATCCCTTCAACAACTTCAGCTCATATTGAGTTCACAACCACCACTGATATCGAAGGGTGCAGACAAGAGTGCCGGGACACATTGAACTGCGGGAGAATCGCTTTCTGGATAGAGGGAACGGCCACCCCGGGTGAAGTCGACCAAGCCAACTGCCAGTTGCTTGAGAGCAGCGACAATCCGCCAGCTTTGGTCTCGGCTTTGGATCCCACCTCCGTCATTTTCCACCAAATACGGGTGGTTACAGAGAAGTTGCAGACGATAGACATTCAAGACGGTCTGTCGGCGGGAACTGACTACGAAGTCTACTGCACAGTTCATGGGCCTGACGGCTCCACCACACCCTTAGACGACATAACCACTCGAATGGCCGAGGTAGCGCGGAGAGCAGCTCCAAACTGATTATTCGTGGGCTTATATCATTGACAGATAACTACGACGGGATGCTTCGATTGTGGTATCCAAACTTACCCCGTGGCGAGCATACGTGGGGGCTTCGTGACGGCATCGAGAATCTTTATGACCATCCGATTGAACCTTGAGGGCAAAGCCTATTGTATGGCCAGGTGAGGGACCTCACAGATGTAGCATCCTGCTCAACGTGTCGCTGAACAGACCATACGATCCCATCACAGGGGAAGCGCCAGAGCAACCGACTGAGGTCGAATTCAGATCTCCGCCCTAGTTGTGCCCACAGGCAGTAGGCTCACTAACGACATTTCTATAGACATACGGGAAGGTATGTCTCGTCGTCGTGACTGGTAACGTTTCCATTTCCTCGATGTAGGCGCCCAACCTGACACCGCCTACTCCTTCTGGTGTATGACCATATCTGCCAGTGGCTCGGGTGTATCGCCTGACGAGGCCATAGACGCTACTCGGCGCGAGGTAGGGCCTGTTTGACATCGTCCTTCCATATAGGATAATCAAAGCTTTCCAGCTGTGCTGTCAGAGGGCATCAGGTCTAGGGGTTCTGACTCAGTATTAACCTACGTTCGGTTTTTCTATCAGTGTGGAAAAATATGCACATGATCAACTACATGTGTTGGTGACAATAGGGAAATTCCGAGAAAGTTTTAGGAGAATCTCATTATGTGAACTCTCATGATGAGTGAGGAAACTCCTGAACTTGGCTGAGGGAAGCGAACATATATTACAACACTGATCGCCACTATGTGATAAGGTTCGAACGCTGGCCGAGGACGATGCGGCATCTCTCATGCTGTCGCTCTCTACCACTGAGGAACTGCGTGCAACTGTCGACGCCTTGAAGCTTGTTGCGGGAGTTTCTGTAACGGGTCCAGGTAACGATAAGCATAACACTCCATTACGAGCCTAGTATGAATTGTTCCTGTCCTCAGCCATGGTTTGGTGCATTGCAATCGACTCCCTCACAGAGTCGGCTAGTCGTAGAATGCCTGACAGGACAGCAATACGGAGCGGAGGAGTCTTCTCTCGAGTAAGCAGCATTGGCTGTATCGGTGTTTATCTTCTTGACCAGATACTGATCCCTCGTATTCAAGTTGAAGTCGATCTCATCGACGACGACCGGTTCACTATTGATTCAGCCGGTACCTACGAGATCTACTGTGATGCTGAGGAAGATCCTTTGTGAGCCTATTGCCGTCTTATCACCTTTGAAAAATGGATGTTTTCAAAGAAAAATCATCACCAATAAATCAAGAAATTTATTATCATTTCTAGGCAAAATCATGGAAAGAATAGAGAATTTCCGAAAAATTTCTATGGTTTTTCATGATTTCCTTTTACCGTAGGCCCAATAACTCCACGTGGACGCCGTATCCCGCGCTGGAAATGGCGCGCATCGAAAGCAACTATGCATCCATAGACCTATTCGTGAATGTTGACCGGTAGTGTCACCTTAGATTCAATCCCGATTGTTAGAGTATTTCAGGGCAGCAAACATATCTTGCGTAGCTCTACCTTGGATACTCGATGCCAGCAGTGGAGATGGGCAGGATGGTACGGCCTCCTTTGAGTGGACTGCATCGTCATCTACTCCAAGAAAACTAGTACAGTTTTTACCACAGTTCGTTTTGGTCTTAGTTTCCATATATGTACTCTCCTATCAGATGGACATACTAAAATGACAAATTCCACTTATCCAGCATAATCTTGGCGATCCATAGTTTCTTCCTTTAGGTCTCTCCCAAGTGCGGCCAGAGAGCCCCTCTGTCGAGACCGTCCAACTCGAAGGCGTGAATGCGATAGTAACACTACCCCTTGGTGGTCAAACTACTCTCAGACTACCAAGCCTGAGGCCAGGTAAACTGAGCGATCAAGGAGAGCGATCGCTATTCGAGCTGGAGTCTCTCAGGCACTCTACACGATATCTACTGCTCCACTGCGGATCCCGTCATGGGCGAGAATGCTTTGATCTATACAATCGATGACGATGCTATGTGGGGCCGCCGACAGACTGTCCACACGAAGGTGGGAACTCCTGAGCTCCATCATCATATTCCCTCCCGCTGAGATCATCGATTCTCTCACATGGTTGAACCTCAGGGACCTACTCCCCTGTGGAAGTCTGTGGAGTGCTCTGCTGGTGGCCCCTGTACCATCTCTGGCTTTACAGGCTTTGACCTCAAGCCTGGTGACGGCCTCGTCGTGAGGAGCTTCGGAAGCGCATGCCGCGTGAGTTCTCCAGTTTCACCATGCATGTCCTCATCCCCGACTCTCAGGTGTGTGAATGCAATGGTGTACTTGATCCTGTGATCGGCACAACAGGATCCCTCTGCATGTCGGTGCTCAAAGTAGACCCTCAGAGTACCGCAACGTCACTAGTAGGAGCCCCCATCTGCCCTCATCGATGACCATGTGCTTCTAGGCCCTGGATCCCCGCGGCCCGTGGTGCTACGTGGATGAACTACACTGCGGAGATGCAGAGGAGAGCCCGTAGGCATCATTCCTTCTCTTTCTCACTGATAATTTTCCTTCGTTTGGTCTGAATAATTTCGACAGATGCGCAGCTTTGGTTAGAACGCTCGTCAAACTGAAACATTTGTTGCCTATCATCACATGAGCTGTGGCAGTTGTATCAGACATATGTAGATGAGTATTGCAATGGTGCTGCATCATTGAACTCAGCTGCTATGAGTATTGCAGTCGACATGTATCCTGAACAGCAGTGAACTCTCTAGATATCATGCCGGCCTCTTCGTGAGCTACGAAGCATGCCAGGATCGATCCGAAAGCGTTGTGGGTCTCGAGGGTTTCGCTAGGACCGCCGACGGCACCAACTTCACCTGGTAAGCATTTGCATAACTACGTGAGGAATCATCGAGCATACCATTCCTTGTCCACATCACGGGGCAATGCTCTCTGGTATGGGATAGAATACAGGTATGAAGAGGAGGTCTCTGGAGAGGAGCCAAAAGAGCTCGTTGTGACTGCACCCGGTGGCGTCTACGACCTGTGCTGGTGCCCGGATGACCCATCATCAGTGAGATCGCCCCCTCTGTCGTCCTGCATCTCTATCTTCGTTACCTTAGAGCACCGAGACCTGTACCCAAATGAGGGATTACTCGCTGTACCTAGGGATCCTGTATATTCGGGGAGTCTCCGTGATCAATGGTAAGACGACGCAATCCCCCCGACGGAGCGCCACAGACTGGATCATCTTCTTTGTTGTGCTCACAGACGCACTATGATAGTCGCCGGCCTCAGATACAGGGGTCTATTACTGTACAGCAGGCAGGAACTGTTCTATCACTCTCACAGGGATCAGTGGTATCGCTGAATACGATCGTCTAGCAGCAATACCAGGTTCATGTTCGTCTTGGCGACCGACCTCAGAGCGGGACTATCCTGGGGCGCCGGGTTTTCCCGATTCGGCGATAACACTACCTCTCTATCTTTCCACTACTTATCCGGCACAGACCTTCTCTTGGGCCAGCCCTATCTTCGCTCAAGGAGGTTCCTACTCCTTGTGTTGGTGTACCGCGAATGAGGCCTCCGACTGCCAGTCGCGAATCATCGGCGTCAACTTCCTGGGAACCGTCGGCTCGGTCCGGGTCATAGGCCCCATCACTGGTCGAACGTTTACGTGCAAGTTTGGAGCGCCTTGCAACATTCGAGATGTCGGAGGTCTCGGTCTTCGAGGGGACGACAGAGTGATCGTCTCTGCTACTACAGATTGCTCAGTTGGCGACATGGACGTACACGATGAAGTGTTGCAAGCATATGGGCGAACACTGGACTCCCTTGCGAGCGATCTACTCTGGTACGACGCCGGGAACGACTTCCCAGAGATTCACCAGGTGTGGTACTCACGAGCCGGTATGGCGGGGGTTGACGCGCCCCTCTCTGCCGACCTCATCACGGGCCCTGTTGTTGAGCGAATATCAGTACCTGGTTTCCCAGGTGACGGCAGAAGCTCAGCTACTCAACTGGAAGGAACGTAGGGGCAACGGCTCTTTCATAGATCGACCATTGCCCAGATACACCTGGGGCGAGGAGGAGCCGGTCTGGCCGCTAGTTGCTGGTGATTACTCCCTCTGTTGGTGTGGTGGTGGTTTGCCCTGTATTAAGCAGGAACACTTCAATGTCCATCTCGGTAAGGTGTCTATGCTTCCCTGAGGGTATTGCTCTCGACTCAGGCGTTCTACAAGTGTACGGCGCATTGTCGCTGCCTCCTACTAGGTTGCAGATGGTCTCCTGTATCGCGTTTGAAAAATGTGTGATTCGCAATCTCCTCGGCAAACTGTTCATCAGTGATAGAATCGCAATAACAAGTCGTGGTTGTGGGCCGGCGTTTCGAACTGTGGGTGAGTAACACGATATCAGTGGTGGTCACTAGGGATGAGGATGCGTAGGTGATGGTGTGCCGAACCAGGGAGTGTCCTTGCCAAGCGCTAACGGCAGAGACTTCGAGTTCGCTGAGCCCCCAGGCTCGACCGTTTCAGACACAGCGAACATCTTAACTCTGCCCGGTGAGGCGGGGAGTGATCCTGATCGGTCGAGTACGTCCCCATTCAGGCGGGCAATATTTCCTGTGTCTTTGCAGCAGACCAGCGACGTCGGGCTCATGTGTGGATCCGCAATACGAGGCGAGTGCTTGGCCTCACAGAGAGGATTTGAATCGACGTGATCAGGTCCTGGACCCCACTTCGACGGGATCCGCGAACTTCAACTCCCTAGCTGCTGTACTTCTAGTAAAACAACTCCTCGTTCACGTCAAGTGTGATTTTCCCTGTTTTAGGTTAGATCGCCCAAAGTGCTGAGTCAAGCCTTTTTCTGTTTTCCGAACAACCCCTGCACTATCGGCCCAGTGGAAGGCTTCGGTCTCGCCGCCACAGACAGGGTACACAATGTGCCACACGAATCTTCGAGTGGCGGTGGTGGTTCAGATGAAAGTGACGGCAAGTTGTGCTACTGGTGAGGCCAAGGGCATCACAGGTTTTCCCAACGGCGCGGTAGGAGTCGCCACTACGGAGGAAGGCACCTACTACTCATGGTAGAGTCAAAGCCAACGTGTTTGCTCATAGTCGACTATCATCGTCAGGGGAACCGAGCCAGTCACAGCACCAGCGGGTCTGTATCATTTATGCTGGAGTGCTCTGAGCTTCACAGGCACCTACCACTACATAGTCGATGTTGGCACTCTAACGATAGCTGGGCCTCAACCGCATCAGGTTAAGAATTGCTATGAAAGACTGCCATGCATCATCACCAACCTACAGGGGTAAGTGTGCATGCCCGAGTCTCTGATCTCACACATGTTGCATCAGGAGTGGTATGGAGAACGGAGACGTCCTCATTGCGTTGCTCGGTCAAGAAGACGGGTGTGAAGATCTTCCCTCGGGGAGTGCTCAGCGAGCTCCTATTGGAATTGATGGTAACATGTGCGATATCCTTTCCTTTCCCTCTTTGCTACGAATTCTCGTTGGCAAGCGTCCGAGCAAAACCCACTGCAGTCATCAACAGGTGTGTCTTACCCAGCGACCAACGGTGGTCGTGACTATGCCTTCTCTAACACTAGTGATCCTAGTGATACCCTCCTCCTGTTCACCCGACCTCCATTGTGAGCAGTTCCGGTGAAGTTGAACGGCCTCAGCCCGAACTTACACAGGTTCTGGAAGCTGTGCTGGGTAGAGAACGGTGACATCTCGGGTGGCACTATAATGCAAGCGGGCATTCTCAACGTAGCAGTCGTGCAACGACTCGCTTGCTTCGAGCGCCCATCTCATCAGGTCTCGTCCTTCGAGACATGGTATCGGATGAACAAGTCGGGGTGGTCCTGGTCTAATCTGGATTCTCCCGTCCTCATCGGAGCCGCCGCTGCCCTCTTCCCGCTCCTCATTCTTTTCTGCGCTTGTAGATCTTGTAGTGGACGGGTAGGTCCTTCGAAAGTGGTGGCATCATATTGGAGACGTACATCAGGCTCGGAGAGCCAGAGCGAGGGCACTCGCAATGGCGTACGCTGAACCAGTGGTGGAAAAGAAACCCGAAACAGAGATAAAAAAATCTCTCATTGCAGAAATTAGGTGGGTTCACTTCTGAGGGGTCGTGTGCTGCTACCTTTGGTCTTCAATCAGAAAGTTGAGACGAGCGGCGAAGTTGAGGGTAGCCAAGGTGAGGAGTGCCCGGATGATGCAGGCGAAAAACGACTGCGATCCACTGGGTGAGAGAAGTGCCAAACGTCATATGACAGTGAGTCAATTATCCCTTCGAATTGGACATCGTGAGACTCGACTCATCTCTAACTAGGCAACACAGTTGGCCGAGACAGAGGAGCTCCCGGGCGTAATGCGGGCAGTCAAAGCCAAGCCTGCAAAACCATCCCCTCCTACTATTCGCCAACCGACACCTCAAGTGGTTGAGGACCCGTTTGCTGTACCACCACCCACAGAGAATCGTCAAAGACAAGTGAACATAGCCTACCATGTCCCTACCACTCCGTGATATTTTGTATCTCAGCACATGATTGCGACTGCGCCCTTCCCCATACACCAGCGTATTGACCCTCAAGACCGCTTGGCGTGGACTATTAGCCGCTTCGTGAACACCGACAAGCTGTTCCCCATGGGTAAAGCTCGAAAATTCAACAGTACGTAGCAGTCGTGTTTTGCCTAACTCGTACGGACATGGGGTGAGCATCAGGTGAGGAAGGCGCTAGAGAGAGTGTAGGTCATGGGAGGGCTCGTCTTCACGGGAGTAAGCTGGGATCATAAATCGCCGACAAAATGACTGTGTTCAGGGAACCCTAACGATAGCAAGCATTCCAGATACAATTTCCCCATGAGCATTGACAATTGATTATCGTGTGATCAAATGCCACCTGCTTGCGTAACACAGTGCTCAGAAACCTGGATGCAAAGCGAACATAATCGCTTTTCAATGTCTGAAGGCAGTGAACTTTAGTGCGGACCTTCGCTTTTATATCGGAGAAGGAACAGCATTGCAGTTTTTCCGTAGGTGAAAGCCAGTCAGAGACGTTCAGCTCATGTCCCGATTGTGGAGATTCACAAGTTTCGGGCGTTCGAGTACTGGTCCGTTCCATGTACATACTTGCAGGGTATACTGGGCTCAGCGAAGAGCACGAGCTAGCTCGTGTCATTGTACTGAGCGAATTTTTCCTTTTTGACCTAGGTCTACGTTAGAAGGCCAACGACGGAGATCACCTTGAACTTGCCGATTCGACAACTGGCGGTGGCTTTCGGCAGTGCCGAAAGCAACGAATCACAAACCCTAAGTACGGGCTCCGTGTTTTGATTCCATTGTCTCCCAAACTCGCATATCAGAGGTTCACGAGGGGGATCCCTGACTAGTACAGTAAGAGCTATTCTCCATACTCGCGCGTGGATAATATAGGAATTTGCCGAAGGGTCTTCCTAGAAAAATCTGAATTGACACTCAATAGCTCAACTTGTAAAATCTCCACGCTCGAGCGATGGAACGGAAAGCGTTGTTTCTATCGTACAACTACATCAGTTTGAACGACTACAAGGCTTGAGGTGATAAGGTGGTCTACAACGGCCAAATCCCACGATAAACGTCATAAGCAACCATCATTTACAATAGATGGCAAACAGAAAAAAAAGACCACAAAAAGGTCTCTATACGATTAAACTAGATAAGTAGAGTCTTTCCAGACTTCTCAACTTGTACAGCCACGATGCGGGCATCATCATTATCAGCACACTGCTTATCGGCATCAGTCAGAGCCTCGGTATCCCATGAGTGAGAATTGAAACGCACCCAAGGGAAATCATAGCGATCAGGCATACCAACGTGCATGATTTGGTCATCAACAACAGAAGTGCTCCACTGGAAAACAGGGATGCCGTTATCAGGATCGTTGGTGGGACCGGAAACAGCGTGGACAGTCTTCATATCACCAGAGTTAACAATCTTAGCATCGATAGCACCGAAGGCTCTGGGACCAGCACCAGCACCACACTTGGCCTCGTCACTCAGATCATACCGAGAGGCGATAGTGAGACGAGAGCACTCATGAGAAAGAGGATCAGTGAGATACTCGTTGTAGCGGGAAAATAGCATCACATCAGCCACGTTGGAGAGCTTGGGCGCATCACGGTCACTAATAAGACTGCGACTAGCCTGGTGATAGCTACTCTGAGGATCAGAGTCGTTATATCCCATTTGCTCGAAAACATCTGGGAAATAGGGAATATTGTAAGACTTCCAGTATCCCTTCTTATACAGCACACTGCTGACATCACCCAAGTGAGTATAACCAACAGACAGTTCAGCAATCATAGCAACACCCTCGCGCTCGCCAGCACGGTGTTTAGCGACATCGACGACCATCCACTGATTGTTATACGTACCAGAGTTATACTTGTCCGCCATAGTATGAACGAACTCCTCACTGGTAGTAGAGAAAATCACAGCAGAAGTAACCTGCTGCCAGGAGAGGGCAACATGACGAGCTTCGGGATCAGTAGCAATCGTGGCCGAGATCTTCTTATCGTGCATAGCGTTAGTGGTCTCCATAGCGATCAGGTTGCCGTTCTCTTGGACATAGAAGTCATCCTTACTATGGATAAGGCCAGGAGTGCTACTCATAGTAACAGTGAGCTTATTGGGATAGGTTATCCTCTTAAAAACACGGATGAAACCCTCATAGAGGCGCCAAGTGTTATGAGCAACAGTAATCTCGCCATTAGGCAATAGGCGAATAAGACCAGTACAGCTTCCCTCATCCAACGTGCCGGGACCAGCGACAAATGGTGCCGTAGATTCGGGAGTAGTCTCGCTAAGAACACGAGCTCCCTCCAAAGACTTGGCGTCATTGAAAGCGGCGGCAACATCACCAAGATCACCCCAGGACTGGAGAATATACATATCCAGAGGATCGATCTCCTTACCCTTGGAGTGATAGCGTTGGTAACCGTCGATGTAACCCTGAGTCTGGGCCTGGACGTAAGCCATACGCTTCCAGAAGGGGTCCTCGCTAGTCTCAGTCATGATCTTAACGTAGGCACGCTGATCCTCGAACCACTCTCTGACGCCCTCAGGGGCCTTGTCGACATCATTATGCTTATAGTTAGTCCAGAAGTCATAAATACGGTCATGGAGGAAATAAGATTCCAAGTAACCCAAGGCGTACATCCTGTCGAGGTCGGAATAGTAGTCGGACCCCGAGTCCAACTGGATCTGATCCCACCCCAGCTCGAACAAGGTGTCGGTGTAGAGACCAGAAGCAACAGCCAGGGGCGTGTCGCGTGCCATCGGTATGACGTCGAACTTGCCATCGACTTTGACCACTACTGCCTCCTGGACGGAGACGTCCTTGTCGAGACTACCGAAACCACCACCACGGGAAATAACCTCGCGGATTTCACCGGCAGCAGCAGAGGCCCCACAAAGGAGGCCTACCATAATGGTTAACCCTCTAATCGCCATAAGCAACAGAGACAGGGAAAATTGACAAACTGAAACAAAAGTGAATGACAATTTCCATCCATAACAATTCTCCACTCTTATCCTGCCACATTTAGAAGTGGCTTTGCTCAACACGGGACAACGCTGAACAGCTTGTGCGTAGCTGCAGACTGCGAGGCTGGCTGATCTATGGACACCGAAAGCGCAGTGAAGATTTCGCTCGCCCGAAAACAAACATGATGACAATTTTGAAACCATTGTTGTTAATGCTACTGAACATTGTAATGAATATACGTTACTATCACTTAGAGGTACGTTGCTTCTTACGATGGTGGGGGAGCTCAAACGTATCTTTGTTCTTGAAACCTGCCATGACGACATCCTACATTCCGACCAACGGGATCTGCCAGCTTACCCGCCATTTTCGAACGCATTCGCTCCTGCACCTTCCGAACACTCTCACGGGCCTCCGCTTCAAAGCTGCCCGGTGTCGGCCCCTTACCCTCTTGAGCCGCCCGTACACTCCAAGGCGCATCAAACTGCGTCGTATCCTCCGCCGAAAGATGCGTGTACTAAAAAGTAATAACCACATTGACAACAACAAAACCGTCAGGAGAGCCCACCTTGGTTTGACCAATCTTGCCGTACTGGCCTCGTCGAAGCATCTGTCCCTTCAAGAGACGAGTCGAGGCCTCGTCACCAGCAGTGTCTTGTTCTTCAGCCATTCGTTGGACAAATCCATCAGCTTCAATCTATGCAGGGGAGTGACTGCATTCAAACTAACCGCCACAGACTCACCGGAGCCTGATAATCTCGCAAGTAGAGTTCCTCCTTGCCCTCATTCCTCAGATCCTGGTAGTAGGCACCCTGGTGATAATATCTAGTCATAGGACGATGGCAACAATGATGACAGTAAGAGCACAACTACTTCTGCATAAACACGAAATTCTTAGAGTGTTCTCGCTGCGGGTACTTCTTCGCAATTTCCGCGTCCTCCTAAACAGAATAATCACTTCACCAAAATGTCACTGCCTCGCCCCTCACCTTGGCTCTCTGCTCATCCGTCAGCTCGCGCCTTCTCAGTATCTCAGCCTCCTCCTCCCTCCTCTCTCTGGCTGCCTTGTCAACAGCATATCGGCGTTCGAGCATACGCAATACCCACTCTTGGTGCGTCGCCGGAGTGAAGTCCTACACGCATACTTCATCAATACAGCGGCCCATCGGGGCGACTTACCTCCCCTAGCTCTGGCACGACCGCTGTGTCCTCCTCCTCGTCATCACCCATCTGGTCGTCCGCAATGTCTTCCGATACACCTGTTGGATAGTTACATTACATAGAATACTCGGACTTCACACTAATGAACTCGCGAAATGTTAGACCGATTACGGGACAACCTATTGCTCGAATCGGATGCCCGTTCGTTGTTTGTTTAGTTCGTTGAGCAAGCAACACATCCGGGCTCATGTCATCTTGCCTCTTCACAGTAGTAATAACCATCATCCAGTGCATCACAATAATACACATCACCAAGATTACCTGAGATAGCGGCCACGATAGCATCCTCCTTCTCGTGCTTCTTCCTCTCAGCATCTTCGGCAGTTTCGTTGTATCTACCACAACGACTACTTATTACACAGGAATGCCTGCCGGCTCACTTCTCCAAATATTGCATCTGATTACCAACCTTCGCCGTATTGTGCCGCTCTCCTTTCCGTACGAATACCTAAGACGATTAACATGCACACAGACCTATTCCACCGCACAGATGAACTCACTGGCTTGAACCGTGGCCCGGCGAGCAGAGGCCCCTCGTCTTCGTCACTATCACTGCTCGATTCACTCTCGCTTGATTCCTCCTCTTCTTCCTCTTCCTCTAGCTCCACGTCCTCATCATCTTCCGAAGTTGCCCCATCGCGTTCTGAAGGACGGAAGTACTATACAAGGGCTCCATATGTCAGTAATTGATCAATGCCATCGACCTCCGCCACTGTTTTCTATCATGGAACAAGCTTACTCGCTGCAGCTGCAGCTTCCTCCTCTTCCTTCACTCTCTCCTCAACAGCATGCCTCTGAGGAAAAAGACAGAGATTATCGGACAGTTCGGTATGGAGCTCTAAACTTGGAGAATAAAATACTGAAAGTGTTGGACTATGTGAATTTACCCTTCTGAGCTCAGGAGTTACACTATGAATGTTTTCACACGATGGTAGGAGTGTATAAACCTTCATAATAGTCATTAGCACGTGTAACTGAACATGTGCCTCCTTCCCACGCTGCTCACCGATCTGGCGATAAGGGCCGCTCGATTACCCTCGTTATCGGAGTCCTCATCATCCTCGTCACCGCCACCTACTCATGAATGACGAATATCCAACTAGCATCCGTCACGCGCCATGAAATTATTCCGGCTGATCTCACCTGTCGTCACCACAGCCGCCTGATGCTTCGCACGCTCAGCTGCCAACTTCCGCTAATACAAAAATCCATCCATCGAATTCGCTAAAAAACCCGGTCTACCGCGCGCGCCAGGAGCTCAGCCCTGCCAGGCCCATCATCATCTGATTCCGAGCCGCTCTCCTCACTATCGGACTCCTCTGTACGTGATACGACCCGAGGAGCTACCGGCTGGGGTCGTCGCGTTGAAGTCACCTCTTCCTCCTTTACCTAGTGGGTCGGACCTTGCTTGGACCTGCTCCACAGTTACGGTCTTACCTCTTGCCTGTCTCGCTGCTCAGCCTCCTCCTGATCCTCCATCTCGTGGACGGCAAACTCGGGCATCTATAGAGAGAATACGGAATCATTTCATTGATCGCCTGCACGCTCACCTTTCCCCGACGATATCGAGCAGGCCTGACTGGCTGGGGATGCTGGATCCCCTTAGTCTTGATGATGGAGTATTGATCAGCGGCCGACATTGGAAGGATGAAAGGCCAGGCCTTAACTGCATAGAATCACGACTCTCTCTCGCCGTGTCACTCCCTCTACCGTCCACAACTATGTCTGAATGGTATCCTAGGGAATCTAGCACCATGCAGACTAAGATTCAGATCATGTCCGCTATGTGGCCATGAAAAAACTCAACACCGATCGAGCAATGAGCCAATATGTGAAACGTAAATTCGCATGTTCAAGATGAGCGAATTAAGTTCATCACAGAGGCCCTCATCAAATTAGACAAGACAATAATCATCGGCGTTGCGGAGATCCTACTGGGTTCAACGGCGGCGCCGTCAGCTTACTCATGAGACGATTCGAATACCGTACAGTGACCGGATCCTCCGCCGGGCTCCCAACTGCACTGCAACGGTCGTTCACGCGACGGCATATTGCAGCGCAATGGAGCCGAGACTGAAACCAGCAAACCGTGGGACATGAAAAGTAGTAATGCTGTCGTACTAGGGAATCTTTACAGTGTCGATGGACCGCCAGATTCCCGAGGGAGAAGAGGGATATCTTCACTGAGGAGTCGGCCGGCCCCGACTGCAATGGAGACGCTAGTAGTCTTCGCTCTACTACACTAAGAAGACCTTCGAGGGCCTATGAATAGCCAACTCACGAAAATGCTAAACAGCTACGCTTACCCCCATCTCGATCATAGGAAGGACCAGTTCATTGCTATTCCGCACTAGATTGCCGAGCGCCCCCGCCGCGTTGGCTCGAGTCTTCTCGTCCTCTTCTGTATCTGCGTTGTGACCATGGGAAAGAACAACTTACCAATTGGCATTGAACTCACTCAGTAGTTCTACCAAGTACGGCAGTGCTTGCTTCAAGTGGTGATACAAGCCAGCACTGTGGAAGGCTGAGTTGCCCAGAGCGAAGGACGCGAACTTCCGCACTGTTGGGTCCGGGTCCGAACACAAGGGTAGTAGGGCCGCAACCAGGTCGTGCCTGCAGCTCGGCAAGGACAGAGGCAGTGACTCCCTGAACTCACTCTTTGAAGGCTCTATAGAAGAAGTCAGAATGCCGGGCCATGTTACCGATTGCGTTGCAGGTCTTAGCTCGGACCTGTTTTGAAATCATAGTCGATTCGAAGTCCCATGGCTGTCACCTCAGGTGAAGCATGAGCGCAGTTGTCACGGAGTGCCTCGTATGGAGACATCTTCTCAATCGCCGAATAAAAGTCTTTACTCTGACGGGCTATGTGGGATACGACCTACGACCACAAAGGTGACACTAACTGTGATGACAGAGCCATTAGTGTCACCAACAGAGCATCCACTAAGGCTTGATCCTCAGGACTTGACAAAACGGCAAATTTCTGAGAGAAAAATGAAAACACATCAGCCCGACGCCCATTGATCGTATGATAGAAGCCCCACTCACCTTGAACAGCTGCAAACCGGCCGCAGCCACGAACTGGCCTGCCAGAGAGTTGTGATGAAGGACCAAGCATGAGAACAACGTCACAGCCTCTGTAGGGATATCGGAAAATTCCGACAGCAGTTGGCACTGAAACACACAACGTAAGTAGGGAGACTAGACCCCACTTCCCCACCAGGCAGGCGATAACCCGGGCCTCGATGAACTCATTAGTGAGGTTGCCACTCCTATCATCTGACAGCGCTCCTGACGCCGCCACCGCTGTATCGAGTAGTAGCCTAAAAATGACCCTCCGCCACAGCGAAGAAATACGCCAACTCCGTACCGTGTGGAAATCTCCGCATCTCCTTTCGGCCGTATCGTGCGTAGCCCACGAGCAAGTACCAGAAATGTCCTCAGGAATATTCTGGGCTCCAGAACTTCCCTATAGTCGTGCCTAAGATTTATGCCATTCGTGTATGAAACCTCCCATGACCTCTCACAGTAGCGTTATAACCGCCGCTAGGCCGTGCCTTGTTGGTGACAGTAGATGTAGGAAGTTACATGCATATCGAGTAGCACTAGGGTCCCAGTGCAGAACTCGGCAGACAACCGCCCTCACTTCCTGCTCCTGTCGGCCCGGCTCGAGGCACAGCAAAAGCCTGATCAATCTGGGTCGTGGATCTCACCAAGGGGAGGCCTTCAGCTACCGCATCACAGAGTCCATCGCCGACCCTGTGGTGTACCCTCCTATATGAACCCCCTCTATTTTCCGGACCAGCTCAGCCACCTTAGCCACGTGTGGATTGCTACTCCTGGGCATCAATGAGGACCTGCCCGATCCATACCACTCCTTCAGTTAATCGTGAGTCCAGCCCTACCCGATGTAGCACAGCTCATAAACGAACGCTTCTACAATACCAGAGGACAACAGCATAGCCTTGATCTCCGACCTGGGCAGGTCCGACGCCGTGGTGAGTGACACCACTACTGATAGCAGATACGCCAGAAACATCTACAACACCAATTGATCTTCCCAAGTAACACTTGCAACACTTACGAATAACGCGGGAAGGGACAGAGTTTGCTGACAGTCCTTAGCACTCCGAGCAGCAGCCACCGCCCTGTCCAAGAATTCCTCACTGAAACAAGACAGCTAGCATAACGACGTCCCCAGCCCTGGCCGTACACTCTCTCCTTCTGTGTTAGACTACTACGACCACCCCTCCCCCTCGTGGCCAGCGTAGAGCTCACCATGGTGAATACCAGGCCTATTGATAGGATGCCATCACCTAGCAGGAGATACTGCCGCCCTAGAGGGCCCATGGGGGACTACCATCACTCTTCAGGACAGAACACCGGTTGGCAGTGGCGAGAGCTAGGGCCTCGTATAACAGGTGTTGCTGTGCTCCACCTTATGAAGAGCCTCTCACTCTCGACCCTTCCCACTATGTCCTCCTACCATCTTCATCTAATACTGCGAGCATCTCTTCGGCAGCTGCGATGTCCGTAGCACGGCTCAGTTCAACTAGGAGTTTGAGCGCGTTGGTATCATATCGTAGTGGCGACTGGTTCGCACGGCACTTCTCAACAAGAAGCTATAACAGAAGGCTATCGTTATCAATACAGTTCTGTAGAAACCAACCTGAACTAGACCCATACCCGCTTCCCTCCGGCACTGTTCTTCCAGTGCCTTCAAGACCTAAGAAAATCTGAATGGTAACGCAGACTCCTTCCACAACCTCACCTTCCTTCTCCAGACTTCCCCAATCTGTCTAGCCACCACCTCAGGCGTTTGAGTAGGACTATCGTAATAGCCCGCAGTACGCTGCTGAGGCGGGCCGTCTGTGAAAGCCAAAGCCATGGTGGTGGACGAATACTCAGCCGAGTCTACAGGACCTAAGATGGGTTAGCATGGACCCATGGTCACGACCCGTTACTGTAGGAGTTGTGCAGTAAACTCGCGAAGGCTTGCAGTATAGCCCGCGCCAGCTTCTGGCCAGCACTGCTATGCCCCGATCTAGCAAGACTGCTGGCGAGAGCTTGTACCTTAACAGAGTGAAAAGCCTCAAGCTTTGACCAGGGAATTGATAGGTGTAGAATGTTGATGAGAGGCCCTATGCGATAACGATGTGTCCATGTTACGGTATCATAATTCTAGCATCCATAACATAAGAGGAGTCGATACGCAGCCGTTCTTAGAAGTGGGAAAGGAATGGTATTGAGCGAATGAAGCAACGTCTCCGAATATATCCCCCCTACTGCCAACGACAATGAGGAGGACTCTCCTTCCTTATCCCATCTCTGCAATGCCTCGACTGCCTACACAATACTACTGCATACCACACTGAGTCGACTCTACTACTACCTTGGGTAACTGTTCGGCTGCTTCGGTCATCCACTCAACTGTGGACCAGGCGACTGTCTGCTGTGCCAGAGTCGCGAATAGGACCTACACGATTCGTCTTGTGAAGACCCACTAGGGACTGTCATCCTACCCCACAGCACTTGGATACGTTTATAGCCCCTGGACCTGGCCTGCATGGCGATGTGCTATCCAGAGTAACACAGAGTATCTTGAAAAACACAATTTTACTGAAAATTCAAAAAATACTTCCTGTCTGGCTATATGCAGTCAACTACACTGAGTACAATACACTCACACGACGAGAAGAGAAAAGAGAACTGCCTCATAGATTTAATGTGAATAGAAGCACATGGCAAGTCCAGTAATACGACCATATTCATAGTCTACATGAACATAGGTACTATTATAATATTCATAAAAAGCATGACATTCCCTCACAGTTCCAACAATTACTTCAGGTACGATCCTCAAGAATCGATCAGCATTGAATGCATCATCGCCCTCCCCAAAGATAAGATCAGTACCACACTCATCCACCCCCGCACTGGTCGCACCAGCAGCCGCGATGAATCTACCCAACAGGTACACATGAGGCACTCCTCTTGATCGGAATCACCTTAGCCACAGTCCCAACACTCGCAGACCATCCGACAACACTGACTCGAGCTCTGACTCTGACCGCAACGATAATGGGCCGATGCCTATCGTAAAAACACTGCAAGGGCGTCGAACACGACAGGTCTACAGCAGCGCTCCACGATAGCCATAGTCGAGCACGGCAAGCTGCTGTCTGGGGCGAACAGCTTGGACAGCATCAGATTATTGGCCGAGCCGGCTTGGGTTACGTATACGAGGAAATTGGCCAAGAATTGGAGCAACGAGCTCAATGAAGGTGCAGGAGAGGAGAGGGAAAATAGAGCCTTGAGGCTCGCACCTGACCGTTTATACTACATCTATAGGTCCCGAGTTCGATCCGAGGCATCGGAATCTATTATTTACTACCACTGTTCCCCTCTGAAGTTCGAGTACCACACCGTTGCGCATATTTCTCCAGCAAGTCGAGACACTGCAACGAGCATATCATAGAACTCGGCCGACCTAATGCACTACCGTCGCTGCGAACGATGGGTCATTCGGGAGCATCCTGGGGTCGACCACAGCCTTACTGATAACCTCGAACCAATTATTAGAGGGTAACGCCGGAGCCGACACGGTCTGCCACACATCACAAACCAGCAGTAGTCGACTACACAGTGAGGTACCCGTTCCCTAGCTATAGGAGAAGTACTGGGTATCCGCAAGCTTATTGGCTTGACGACTCCAATAGAGCCTGGCGTCGTATCTCCTCCGTTACCTCCGCGCTGGCTTCCTCTGAGCTCCATCCATGAGGGCATGCACGACTAGGGGCCCTACCCAGAGCTGTCCAATCGGCTCAAGATGGCCCCAGCTGGCGTGGTCCCGCCATTGCTACTACTACCACCACTGCTAAGGGGCACCTCTAGGGTCAACGGCTTTTCAGGGGTAGAAGTAGGTCGAACCTAAACGACAGCGTTCAGAATACTCGTAGACAACTCGCGACGTACGAAGGGATGCTCCAATAAGGCTGGCCAGGACAGACGCTTTGAAGGGTTCTTAACTAGAAGGCCCTGAGAAGGAAAGAATATGGAAGAGTCTTAGGGATGTTGAAATGACCTGTAGGAAGGATTTGAACTCGGGCGACATGTTACTAGGATACTTGACGGGGTCTTTGATGATGAGATGGATCAAACTGTACAATGAATTGGTATAAAAAGGGGGAGTACCCACAAATAGCTCATACAGAATCACACCTAAAATCAATCACACCTAATTGCACAGGAGAACCTAAAATGCTCTACCTAGTGACCATAGATCCGCAGTGTGGTTGTAAGGCTGCTCCTGGACGACCTCTGGCGCCATGTACCTCACGCCTCACCAGTAGGAAATGAACTCCCCCACAGATAAACTTACAAGGGAGTACCCTTAATACTGGTTAATACTATCGTGTTGTAGCTCATGGCTCGGGCGAAGCCGAAGTCACATAGCTTCACTACATTGTTTGCTCCTACTAGAATATTCTGAGGCTTCATATCCCTACACCCAAGAATGATGACGAGCTTCAACGGGGAGTGGTATGCTACCTATGTATGACCCTATTGCTATGCAAATAGTGCAGAGCCTTGACGAGCTGCTGGGCTATGCGCCGTACTTGGCTCTCAGGGAGCTTCTTGTCATCCTAAGGCTCCCATACAGGTGTACGCCTATTCCCCATTGAACTCACTTGAAATATCTCAAACAGCTCCCCGTGGGCAAATTCTGTGACCACTACAAAATCAGTACCTACCATAAGACACCCAAATCCTCGGAAATTAGAGAGAGATAGTACTCGTCTCGAAATACTCATCCATCATAATTATATGGTCGTGATTGAGCTGCTGCAATATCGCTATTTCCTGGCGTAGGTTCTTCAAGTCCTTCTCCGACTTCCCCCTCTTCGCTATGAATTTGAGCGCTACCACACGCCCAGTGTACCTGAGGATATCTTTCTTCACGCACGCCGACGATTTCTCGTTGAGCGACAGGCGAACCTCAATCTCAGCTATACATAGAAAACTTCTCAACTCCCATTAAATTTGATGCACTTCTAATAATAACCATGTTGCTCAGTACCAATGAAAATGAGAGAGATAAAAAGGAAACAGCGAAATCAGTCACAGCCTAACTCCTCTATGCGTTATGACAGCTCAATAGACATTCCTTAACCAACCGACATGCCCTTTGCTACTTCCGCCTTCCTTTGAATACTTTACCAAAGCATCCTTCTCCTATCAGATGGAGTACATGGTAGTTGTCCATTCCGGAAGAAGCTACTGTATGAAGACACCACTAAAAGCGACCTTTTCCCCCATGTTTTCACGCACTCCAACACGACTCTGCCGTATTCATGGAACATTCCTCTATCATCGTGGACTCAACAACTTATATAAAAAACCCGCTCTGGACTCTTAGAAAACACGCGAATGGTCGTAAGGCTACTTAGTTTCACAGACCTTCAGGGAGAGTTTGCGAATTGGGTACAAAAACTGACCTATTTCTGACCCGAAATGCAGTAAAAGCCGTTGTTTCCACGATTGAATTGTACTCGTCCAACATATATGAGCTCATAGAAACCACGAAAATGAGTCGTAAACAGGGCTGAATCTGTAAAATAAAGAACGACCACAGTCACAGGCAAGAGTTGCTTCTCATGGGACAGGGTATTCCGAATGTCGATGAGCAGTGTTCCATCCTTCCCTTTCAAGCCTGAGTATAGAGCTTCAACTACAAATAGAGTCAAAAACTACCTCTCAGGATTAGGACAACGTCAATCTCATTTTCTTCGTCTCCATTGCCTGAGCCATCTCCGCAGTTTCATGAAGATCTGCTGGTCTATCTTAATTGGACGGCTCTAGGGGAATACGGGCCACGGGATAGGCGTGGGCAGAATCGTACTACATTGGAGAGGCTCTAAGGGACGGCATCAGCACAGTGGACTAGCATCGATCGGAGGTTTCGCAAGATTTGAAAAACTGTAGAATGATGTCCCGAATGCACCAGGTGAAGGATCGCGCGTTCGATCCCGGCATCTGTCATTTTTTCTGTCTCGAAATTGCGCTCGCGTGTCTTTGAGTCCGGTGCATCTAGATTCGGTAGCCGAGAAGTAGATCTAACAAGTTTGGCGAGCTGGTGACACGTGGATCGTGGAGCATGGTCCTGCTAACCTCCAGTTCCTCTCGTTCTCCCTGAGTTACACTGTGCATGAGCGCAACAAACCGTCCTGACCTTGATCGGGTCAGTTGCGCGATCGCCGATCGCTCGAATGTTGGGTGTCGCAGTTGGTTATTTGAGGCGTTCACGTGAGTGTTTGAGGGGCATGAGGTTTGCTCGGTCATTTCTTTTCACAAACTCCTTTGTACAACTGCTTGGAACTCCACTGCTTGTCCCTGAGACGTGGTTGTTTGAGCCCGGTGAGAATGTGTGTATATTCACAAAAACAACAGACAATTAGGTTTCTTGAGCTTAGTTCCTGCAGCAGTAGTGGTATCACAAGCATTGTCGTCTGCCTCAGCTACTATCCTTCTCTCTCATGACAGTGATATCGACTCATTTCCTACTCCCTACACCACACTCAACCGCGCTGAAGCAGGCTTCGATTCCTACCGCAGTCGACGACACAGGCCGTAGCCCTCTACGCAACTGCCTTCTAGTGATCGTGCTCGGCCTTCTTCTAACAAGCTTCAGCCTAGCCCTGCTCGCGTGTTGGATGATCTTCTGTGTCGTATTCAATAATGAGGCAAAGTTTGAAGTCAGTGCCCTTGACTCTATCGAACAGTGGGCTACATATTTGATGGAACCGTAGTGCTTGTTGATATCTCCTGGCATGCCCTTGTCTTGATCTGATCTCATGGTGTCCACCCTAGTATTATTGCGTTGTTGCAAATGGAGTGGTATGGGATACGGCCATCAGTACTTTTCTAGTATGGTCGACATTCAGTGTGAATCCGCGGCCCTTACGACGACTGGAGGCCGGGTCTGGTCTGCTTCTCATGACATGTTAGCGTTCCTCGAGGTAATGCCAGGATCGGTCAACGAACTACTCGCTGGGAATCGATCACAAAGAGCTACTGACAGTTACTGCATTCTCAGGACAAGACTGATCTATTTTCGCTGAAGCAAGGTCGCGTGTTGGAACTCGGCTCGGGATGCGGATGGCTGGGGATGAATGTGAGCTTGTCTGAGGAGAGGGAATAGTCGAGTGCAAGCAAACGGGATTGTGTTGATCTTATTTCATGAAAGATTCTCATTTTGGAGTTGCGGAAAAGTTTTCGATGAAATGGAACAATTTTAGTACTTGTTGAAACTTGAAGTGAAGTAACGATTTGACGAGTTGAACGTCCCGATTGAAATATCTATCACAGAGTGTGGTGTCAATAGTATTTTTCGTGCTATCCCACTGCTGTTATGATATCCTAAGGTAGCATCCCTCTTGCCCCAAGCAGTAGAAGTTGTATTGACTGAGCAAGAAGAAGGAGGAGGCTTGGAATGGCTGGAGCATAATGTTCAACTCAATATGGATCGTGGAGTTCCTTTGGGTAATGGGTATTGCGACTGGCACAAACGCAATTTCTGGTAGAGGGTACTCCTTGCTGTGTGGGAATACATTTCAATCATAACTGCGAACTTTGATATTTTATTGTGCTCCGTACAGTAGTATTCACGTTATGGTAGTCAAAATGTATTGCTGTGACCTGTGCATTCGATACTTCGAATATACTTGACGACTCCCAACAGACATTTTTTGACTGGTCCATTCCAATGATGGCGTTCAGGTAACGTCAAATGTCGGACATGTGATTGGAATGAGGTCCCGTCAGAACTTCGAGAAGTTGAATGGGACTTCATTTTTGGCACTGAATTAGTATACCTTCCTATACTCACTAGAATATTTCCGAGAGCGATCAAACAGTTGGCCCATCCTAGGACGCAGGTCTATTATGGCCACAGGCTTGGACGGTATGAGTCCATGGATTTGGATCTTCTCGATAATTTCTCCTCACTTGGGCTGGAGGCGAAGGAGCGGCTTCAACCGGGTATGACTGAATTGCCGCCGGAGGAGGAGCATTTCACACAACTTTTCCCTGAAATGCGTCTCGCTGTTTACCAAGTACAATCTTGTGCTACCAAGTCAGTTTCGTGAGTCGGAGAAACTCTTGAGTTCATTTCAATGGCGTAGATGTTGTGTGAACGAGTGGGATCATGCCAGCTCGTGCCTTACTATGAAGGATCATGGATACGGCCATCTCTGTTGGTCCGACCGAACTGAAGGGAAACGTAATAGAGTGTGGGATGAATTACTTTGATGATTTGCCTTAATATTAGATGTAGCGGTAGGAGTAGTACCAGTGGGCAGATATAGTGATGGTGGCTGTAGTGGCTGCATCACAATTTTTAAACACATCATTCACCATTTTTACGAATAATATATCCGGCCGGGGCAACTATGCCATTCCGAGATAAACCATACGCAATCAACATCTCTGGGCGGGGCAACTATGCCATCCTAAGAAATACCATATACAATAAACATCTCCGGGCAGGACGACTATCATAGCTGAGGTATGCCATCCTAAGATATATCTCATACAATCGGCATCTCTGGGCGGGGCAACTATGCCATCCCAAGATATACCGTATACATTCAATATCTCTGCGCGGGGAAACTATGCCATTCCAAGATATACCACATGCAATCAACATCTATGGGCGGGGCAACTATGCCATCTTAAGATATATCCCATACAATCGGCATCTCTGGGTGGGGCAACTGTGTCAACCCAAGATATACCATATATAATCAATATCTTTGGCCGGGGCACCTATGCCATTCATTGCCATTCAAGATGCAGTAGCTGATTGGCTGCGGTTCAGCCTGACGAAAGAGGAGGGACAAGTGCAGGAGGTGGGTAGCCTCAGAGCTTGTAAAACGGTAGGCTCTATGCTCGAGGTGTGAGCTCAAATGAAGAAAAATAGACTCAACTACAGCAGCTTCGGCGTTTGACGAGCTCCCCACCAACTGGACTATCCCTGCGAGGACCCGGTTGAGCTCGTCCTTGGTCCGTCACTTGACTTCCGCATTCTCCATTACGAAATCTGGCTACGCTGACTTGGGTTTCTGAGAGTTGCATTCGAGCTACATCGATCTCGTTGTGAAACTCCGTCGATGACATCTCGATGTCTCCCTCCGAGTGTGTAGCCGATGACTACGAGCGTGGTGATTCATGCCGGTCAGTGAATAACTTTAATGAAACTGCTCGTCGCCTTGAGCTCTGTTTTTCGTATGATTCTTGCTTAGCATTGGGAAGTTTTTAGTTCGCGCTAGTTGAGGCGTAAGAATCCATGTCGGAACGAGGAAATCTCGCACTTCCGACATGAGAGTTATGATTCGAAGAGTAATCATATGCTTCGCATTGGCCTACGGATCCGTTCCATCTCGTACTTGAGATCATTTTGTCCAAGCAAGTCTCACTTCGAATCATGCGCCGTCGAAGTTGCGTGAAACCGATGTCCCGAAGCCCATCCTGCGCTGAGCTATAGATTAGCTGCAAGCTGGCGCCCTGCTTGAAGTTAGCACTCCATCATTCCACTTTGGGAATTCAATCAACAACAACATCATGTCTATCAAGGTCGCTCTTCTCGGTGCTTGCGGTGGTATCGGACAGCCTCTCGCTCTTCTCTTGAAGCTCAACCAGAAGATCTCTGAGTTGGCTCTCTACGATATCAAGCAGGCCCGTACTCCTTGCGCTGGTGTTGCTGAGGATTTGAGTCACATCAACACTCCCGCTGAGGTTAAGGGTTACGCTGGTGAGGAGGAGATCGAGGCTTGCCTTACCGGCAGCGATATCGTCATCATCACCGCCGGTGTTCCTCGTAAGCCTGGTATGACTAGGGATGATCTCTTCTCGATCAACGCCGGTATCGCCGCTGGTCTTGCCAAGAACTGCGCCAAGTATGCCCCTAAGGCTACTCTGTGCATCGTCACCAACCCCGTGAACTCCATCGTTCCCGCTTGTGCTGAGGTCTACAAGCAGGCCGGTGTCTTCAACCCTAAGAAGCTCCTCGGTGTTTCCCTCTTGGATACCGTCAGGGCCGAGACCTTCGTCGCCAAGGAGTTGAAGGCTGATGTCAACAAGGTGACTATCCCCGTCATCGGTGGCCATGCTGGTGTGACCATCATGCCTTGGTTCTCTCACTCCACTCCCAAGGTTGACTTCGATGAGGCTACCCTCACTGCTCTGGACAACCACGTTCAGAACGCCGGTACTGATGTCGTCAATGCCAAGGCTGGTGCTGGATCTGCCACTCTTGCCATGGCTTATGCCGCTGCCGAGTTCGCTGATGTTGTCATTCGTGGCATGAAGGGCGAGAAGGCTTCCGCTTCCGTCTTCTTCAACGAGCCCTATGGAGATGTTCAGTTCTTCTCCTACTTGTGCGACTTCGGACCTGAGGGTGTTTCCAAGGTCTACCCCATCGAGGGTTTGAGTCAGCACGAGGCCGGCAGACTTGAGGAGGTCATCACCAAGCTGAAGGTTGATGTTCAGAGGGGTATTGACTTCGCCAACAAGCAGTAGAATGCCTACTTTGTGATTATTTGAGTACTACCCTGTAACGAGTGCCTGCACTTAGGGGTCATTTGAGCACAGACGGTACATTTTCAAGACGTGTTCCGTAACTTGTTATTGTCGTGTTGTGTGAATCAATTCCAATTAAAGTGAGTCTTTATTAACGGTGTTACGACTTTCGAGCAAACATTTCACGTCGCTGTTTGCGTCAACTATCGTTATTCCTTTAGGGCGGGGATTTCGGTTTATTGCATACTTCCTACATCCCATTCAACTGAGTGAGAGCGGTCTCAATTTGCCGTCGTCGCAAGTGCTTTTGGCGTTTGGTCTCCTTCTAACGAGCTTCAGTAAACTTCTTTGCGTGTTGGGTGATACTCTGTGTCGTACTCGGTATTGAGGCGAAATTTTAAGTCAGCTCCCTCGATGCTGTCGAGCAGTGGGATACGAATTTGGTCGATTTGTAGTGCCTATTGACGTTTAGTATCACCCCTTCACGTGGGTCTGATGTAAGGCTGTCTATCCTAGGATTGTTACCTCGTTGCATCTCAAGTGCTGTGAACTTGGGGTATTATCAACTTCCCAGTATAGTCAACACATAGTGTTAATCGGATTAACTTAATCCGCGGCTCTCATAACGATCGGAGGCCGGATCTGATCTGCTTCCCATGATAGCTAGCATCCGCTAACCTGATACCAGTATCCTCAAATGATTTCGTTCTACGGAAATCAATAACGAATAGTTTTTGACAGTTCCTGCATTTTGTTTGAACAAGTAGAATCATGCCAGCTCGTGCCTTACTATGAAGGATCATGGATACGGCCATCTCTGTTGGTCCGACCGAACTGAAGGGAAACGTAATAGAGTGTGGGATGAATTACTTTGATGATTTGCCTTGATATTAGATGTAGCGGTAGGAGTAGTACCAGTGGGCAGATATAGTGAAGGTGGCTGTAGTGGCTGCATCACAATTTTTAAACACATCATTCACCATTTTTACGAATAATATATCCGGCCGGGGCAACTATGCCATTCCGAGATATATCGTATAAAATCAACATCTCTTGGCGAGGCGGCTATGTCATCTTAAGATATATCATATACATTCAACATCTCGAACGGGGCAACTATGCCATCCCGAAATATACAATATACAGTCAACATCTCGAACGGGGCAACTATGCCATCCCAATATATACCGTATACATTCAACATCTCTGGGCGAGGCAACTATGCCATTCCGAGGCATACCATATACATTCAACATCTCGAGCGGGACATACCATATACATTCAACATCTCGAGCGGGACATACCATATACATTCAACATCTGGAGCCGGGCAACTATGCCATCCCAAAATATACAATGTACAGTCAACATCTCTGGGCGGGGAAACTATGCGATTCCGAGATATACCATACACAGTCACCATCTCGAGCGGGGCAACTATGCCATCCCAAGATATACCATATACATTCAACATCTCCGGGCAGGACAACTATGCCATCCCAAGATATACCATATACATTCAACATCTCGAGCGGGGCAACTATGCCATCCCAAGATATACCATATACATTCAACATCTCGAGCGGGGCAACTATGCCATTCCGAGATATACCATATACATTCAACATCTCGAGCGGGGCAACTATGCCATTCCGAGATATACAATATACTGCAACATCAACATGCTGATCAACAGGAAGTTCTTAGTTGTCACTAGTTGAGGCATTAGAACTCGTAACAGAATGGGAAGATATCGCATTCCCGACACATGAGTTATGAGTCGAAGAGTATTGTGTCGTGAGATCATCGTGCAAGTCTCACTTCAAATCATGCGCTGTCGGAGTTCGAAGCCCATTCTGCGCTGAGCTAAAAATTAGCTGTAGGATGGCGTTTTGTTGGAAGTGAACTGTCCATCATTCCCTTCTGTGGGTTCAGTCATCAACAACAACATCATGTCTATCAAGGTCGCTCTTCTCGGTGCTTGCGGTGGTATCGGACAGCCTCTCGCTCTTCTCTTGAAGCTCAACCAGAAGATCTCTGAGTTGTCTCTCTACGATATCAAGCAGGCCCGTACTCCTTGCGCTGGTGTTGCTGAGGATTTGAGTCACATCAACACTCCCGCTGAGGTTAAGGGTTACGCTGGTGAGGAGGAGATCGAGGCTTGCCTTACCGGCAGCGATATCGTCATCATCACCGCCGGTGTCCCTCGTAAGCCTGGTATGACCAGGGATGATCTCTTCTCGATCAACGCCGGTATCGCCGCTGGTCTTGCCAAGAACTGCGCCAAGTATGCCCCTAAGGCTACTCTGTGCATCGTCACCAACCCCGTGAACTCTATCGTTCCCGCTTGTGCTGAGGTCTACAAGCAGGCCGGTGTCTTCAACCCTAAGAAGCTGCTCGGTGTTTCCCTCTTGGATACCGTCAGGGCCGAAACCTTCGTCGCCAAGGAGTTGAAGGCTGATGTCAACGAGGTGACTATCCCCGTCATCGGTGGTCATGCTGGTGTGACCATCATGCCTTGGTTCTCTCACTCCACTCCTAAGGTTGACTTCGATGAGGCTACTCTCACTGCTTTGGACAACCACGTTCAGAACGCCGGTACCGATGTTGTTAACGCCAAGGCTGGTGCTGGATCTGCCACTCTTGCCATGGCTTATGCCGCTGCTGAGTTCGCTGATGTTGTCATTCGTGGCATGAAGGGCGAGAAGGCTTCCGCTTCCGTCTTCTTCAACGAGCCCTATGGAGATGTTCAGTTCTTCTCTTACTTGTGCGACTTCGGACCTGAGGGTGTCTCCAAGGTCTACCCTATTGAGGGTTTGAGTCAGCACGAGGCCGGCAGACTTGAGGAGGTCATCACCAAGCTGAAGGTTGATGTTCAGAGGGGTATTGACTTCGCCAACAAGCAGTAGAATGCCTACTTTGTGATTATTTGAGTACTACCCTGTAACGAGTGCCTGCACTCAGGGGCCAATTGAGCACAGACGGCACATTTTCAAGACGTGTTCCGTAATCTACTGTTCTTGTGTTCTGTGAATTGATTTCAAGTTGAGTGACTCCAAATGTTGTGAAGTGTGCCGCCTTAAGATACCCTCTACGCGATACGTTCCGGAGGACAATGCGATGGGAAGATCCGTTTCGCAGGATCACGGGAAGATAAGATGTATCCCGTATCATCCAAACTAGTTACTTGGGGAAGGCCTGTAGACTTCACCACAAGAGCTAGGCTAGTGATGTGAATTGTAAATTAAGCGGGTGCCAGAAGAGCTGCGACAACTGCCCATGGAAGAGTATATGTTACCAACATATTGACGATCAGAGGGTTGGACTTGTTGAAGATCCGAAGACCAGTGTATGGATATGTCATCAGTTGTTGAAGCTCCGACGGGAATGCGTGTAACACTTTCTGATATCTTTCAGGAATAATTCTTTCCCGTTCAGCGATGTCGCGCGCTTTTATGCTAGAGTATGGTGAATAACAAACATATTTTCACTGTTCGAATCGGTTGCAACATTTCCTGCGAAAATACAATTCATAAGCTTTGAGAATTTTTGGATCGTTCACTTTTTGTCAGCTCCTGTGTTCGTCCTTAGAACTAGTGCAGCTCAGTCGTTCTAGCCGGCGAGCCTCGGGGAGCCACTATCTGTAGTCAGTGACGATTGGTCATCGTCGTTATATAAGCAATCATTGGTCATTAATCTTTCGAAAACATGTCATTATTCAAGGTCGCTCGCTTTTCTCGGTGCTCGCGGTGGTATCGTGCAGCCGCTCGCTCTTCTCTTCAAGCTCAACCAGCAGATCTCAGAGTTGTCATTCTACGATATATAGAGCAGGCTCACACATCTTATGCGTGACCAGAGATGTGGTCTGACCGATGTGGTCTTCGTGCAAGACCGATGTGGTCTCGGACTCGCATTAGGAAAAGCCTCTCTATGGCTTCAAAAACGTAGGAGGAACTATGATAACACATTGATCATAGAAAAATCGTGGCGAAATCGACAGTGTATTGTTATGCATCAAGAACGAGAGAAGTGAATGCGTCAGTTGAATGGTCAGTTATCCAATCGTTCTTCAACTCATCCAAAACTATATAAGGGGTCGCAGATAGTTAATATACCTTTTGCATGCAGCCGTCCCTCGCCTGATAGTCGCATTTTCGCACAGCTATGCTGAGCTCTAAGGAAGTTGTGATGATGTTACGTATCGCGTATGATACCAATAACAGCTATTGTCTACTGGCACAAGATATTCAGCGCTAAGCTGATCCGTGTCTTATGGAACTTGAGAACATCCTGTAATCATATACTTAATAGCAGGTGTTTTTCTTACAATCATGTCATCATTCAAAGTCGCTCTTCTCGGTGCTTGCGGTGGTATCGGACAGCCTCTCGCTCTGCTCTTGAAGCTTAACCAGAAGATCTCTGAGTTGTCTCTCTACGATATCAAGCAGGCCCGTACTCCTTGCGCTGGTGTTGCTGAGGATTTGAGTCACATCAACACTCCCGCTGAGGTTAAGGGTTACGCTGGTGAGGAGGAGATCGAGGCTTGCCTGACTGGCAGTGACCTCGTTATCATCACCGCCGGTGTTCCTCGTAAGCCTGGCATGACCAGAGATGATCTCTTCTCGGTCAATGCTGGTATCGCCGCTGGTCTTGCAAAGAACTGCGCCAAGTATGCCCCTAAGGCTACTCTGTGCATCGTCACCAACCCCGTGAACTCCATCGTTCCCGCTTGTGCTGAGGTCTACAAGCAGGCCGGTGTCTTCAACCCTAAGAAGCTCCTCGGTGTTTCCCTCTTGGATACCGTCAGGGCCGAGACCTTCGTTGCCAAGGAGTTGAAGGCTGATGTCAACAAGGTGACTATCCCCGTCATCGGTGGTCATGCTGGTGTGACCATCATGCCTTGGTTCTCTCACTCTACTCCCAAGGTTGACTTCGATGAGGCTACCCTCACTGCTTTGGACAACCACGTCCAGAACGCCGGTACCGATGTCGTTACTGCCAAGGCTGGTGCTGGATCTGCCACTCTTGCCATGGCTTATGCCGCTGCCGAGTTCGCTGATGTTGTCATTCGTGGCATGCACGGCGAGAAGGCTTCTGCTTCCGTTTTCTTCAACGAGCCCTATGGAGATGTTCAGTTCTTCTCTTACTTGTGCGATTTCGGACCTGAGGGCGTCTCCAAGGTGTATCCCATTGAGGGTTTGAGTCAGCACGAGGCCGGCAGACTTGAGGAGGTCATCACCAAGCTGAAGGTTGATGTTCAGAGGGGTATTGATTTCGCCAACAAGCAGTAGGACCTCCAGTTCTTCGTCATTTCTGAATATTCCCTTGTAGTGAGTGACTCTCAAGAGTCAATCCTATCGCGAGTGCTCGTTGTTGAGAAGAGTATCAGAGTTTGGCATTGTCGTGTTCTATGAGGGACCAAGTTTGGGTAAAGGCGTCTAACTAGGTAAGCATCGATCGGAGTGTCTAAATCATCTCTTTCGACGCGTTACAGAGAGGAAGCTTGGCCTCAAAAGACTACTATGGAGGTGGGAAGATCTCCTAAAGGTTCGATCACTGCTATACACAGTTGGTTCCTCTCAAACTGTGATGGATTTCCGACGGTTAGATGGATAATATGAGATTCGATGTTTCACAAGTATCACCATACAGGTTTTCGTGAATAGCGAATGAACGTACATCCGCTACCGTTGAAATTCACCGAAATATCAATCATGGAAAGGGGGTCTGCCTCAGCACCTCCATGTTCTCCATTGCAGTGTTACATGCGTGTAACGATGTCAGCATTTCTGGTCTTTCTCTCGCCCAGCGGTGTCGTACGCCTTATGATCCCCTCAGAAGTATGGAATCATCGTGTCGCACCTGGGCGAACATACCTTTCGCATAGAACCGTTCTCGTTCTGACAGTCATTCCTTCGTACGTCTTCGCTGAACTCTATGAACATTGTGCGGATGATCATACCTATTGTTTATGATAGCACTAGCTACCATTGTCTATTGGCACAAGATCTACAGCGCTAGGCTGAACCGTGTCGTATGAAACTTGAGCATATAGTGTAGTCATCTATTTAACAGTATTTGTTTCTTTTACAAGTATGTCATCATTCAAAGTCGCTCTTCTCGGTGCTTGTGGTGGTATCGGACAGCCTCTCGCTCTGCTCTTGAAGCTCAATCCGTTCATTTCTGAGTTATCTCTCTACGATATCAAGCAGGCTCGTACTCCTTGCGCTGGTGTTGCTGAGGATTTGAGTCACATTAACACTCCCGCTGAGGTAAAGGGCTACGCTGGTGAGGAGGAGATCGAGGCTTGCCTTACCGGCAGTGACCTCGTTATCATCACCGCCGGTGTTCCTCGTAAACCTGGTATGACCAGAGATGATCTCTTCTCGGTCAATGCTGGTATCGCCGCTGGTCTTGCCAAGAACTGCGCCAAGTATGCCCCTAAGGCTACTCTGTGCATCGTCACCAACCCCGTAAACTCCATCGTTCCCGCTTGTGCTGAGGTTTACAAGCAGGCCGGTGTCTTCAACCCTAAGAAGCTCCTCGGTGTGTCCCTCTTGGATACCATCAGGGCCGAGACCTTCGTCGCCAAGGAGTTGAAGGCTGATGTCAACAAGGTAACTATCCCCGTCATCGGTGGCCATGCTGGTGTGACCATCATGCCTTGGTTCTCTCACTCCACTCCCAAGGTTGACTTCGATGAGGCTACCCTCACTGCTCTGGACAACCACGTTCAGAACGCCGGTACTGATGTCGTTAACGCCAAGGCTGGTGCTGGATCTGCCACTCTTGCCATGGCTTATGCCGCTGCGAAGTTCGCCGATGTTGTCATTCGTGGCATGCAGGGTGAGAAGACGTCCGCTTCCGTTTTCTTCAACGAACCCTATGGAGATGTTCAGTTCTTCTCCTACTTGTGCGATTTCGGACCTGAGGGTGTCTCGAAGGTTCATCCCATCGAGGGTTTGAGCGACCACGAGGCCGGCAGACTTGAGGAGGTCATTACTAAGCTGAAGGTTGATGTGCAGAGGGGTATCGATTTCGCCAACAAGCAAGAGTAAGCTCGACTCTGTCCGCCATTAGAGTGAGGGATGTACTTTCTCGTGCCAAAATTCTGGCGAACATACATCCATCGCTGTAACCTTATGCACAGCAAAGTTTGTTGGCAGTAGAGTTTGGTAATAGTAGTAGAGTTAAGCGAACCCTACCTTGGAGTGGTAATTTTTATTATCCAACCAATCCTTTGCTATTGTGTTGCCCAGTGTAGGGAGAGGCAGGTATACGCTCACCGAATCACCTGTTGAAATGCAATCATCAGTGAGTTGCACTCATTCGATCATATCCCTAAGTGAAGTAGCTTGTCCATCGATCACGCCTCATGCAAAGGTAGAAGAAGTGTGGTTTAAAGTTCTCTTTATGCTGCAGGTTGGTGATTGTCCGAGTGTGAGATGGAGCTTTTGTCATCGATATGTTCACTCACAAAATTCCAGGAGTATCGAGACTGGCACAGACCGTTTGGCCTGGTCCTGTCGATCACAACCCATAACTTTGAGTCATTGAACATGAGTAGGATGTTTTGGATTTGAGCTAGATAAGCACGGACCAGCTTGTCCAACCTCAGGCGGGTAGGTCAGGAGACCACACGAGCTTCGGGCATCGGCTTGGTCGATCCGTAAGCTAGACGAAATCACTTCGTCACGAAGGCCCCCGATGCAGACATCAAGGCCCAGTTCAACAGAGAGTTGAGGTCCTCAACTTGGGGCGTAAGGGGAGTGGTCATCGATATTCAGTTGCGAGGTAGCATTTGCCGCTCTATCAGACTCGGGTTGTTAGTAGCAAACGTGCAACAGCAAGGCTCTCAAAGCCTGGTTCTGAGTTACTGAGTGGCAAACTGCAGAGTGACTGACGCCCCGGACTGCTGGAACTACACCATCAACGAAGAATTGGCAGCTCTTGTTGCATCCAAGCTCGCCACGAGGAAGGGGGTGAGAGCTTCCTCAACCGAGGCATACCAGCTTCCTTCCATGGGGAAACCATCTGGTACCAGATAGGCAACACCCTGTTAGACGTAGCAGACTCTGCTAAGTAGACCTGGCAGTGTCGGTGGCGTGCACCCCTCACCGCTGCATCTTTCCCTGCAAGGGACTCACAGTCAGGGGTTATGTAGTGTTTGACCGGTTTCGATTAACGTAGCATATCGTCAGCAGGTAAGATGAGGCTACAGTACATCGGGGAGCCTCGTAGAGGCGCTGTATAGTACAAGACTCTTGGAACAAGAGTAAACCTCGTAATTGGGTAGGGAATCTTCTTTCCCTGGGATTAGTCCCCGGTTCGATTCCCGGGTTGGACATTTTTCCGTCAAAAATTGTTTTCGCACATATTCCTTGAAGCTGTGGGCGTACCTTTACAAATTCTCTGCAGACATCGGAGCGAATAGGACTCGTTCGATCCGTCTGATCCCCTCGGACGATCGGTAGTTCAGTCAAAATAATTCGTCAAGCACGCACGCACGCACGCACGCACTCACGCACGCACAATGCGAAAGTGCCTGTTGTTGCGGTTTATGCTCCAAAATGATTCATCTCAGACAAATATTGCTTCGAAGGGGTTGGGGAATAAGAGTCCTATCATAAGACAATTGTTGGAGCTTGTTCAGAGGAGTGCCCCTTATTATCGGGGTGAAAGTTATGACTCATAACTTATGAGCGTCGGCTAAGGTGAGGGAGGAGCCTCCAACGGTATATATGAAGTTAGACGTCCATGATGAGCTGTTCGACCAGCTCGACAAACCAGGTTTGTCTAACCTAGTTTGCTACTGTGTCGTTCACAAACAAGGCACTTGGAAAGTGATGAGGGTTCTCACATGCATTGTTCGTACATTTATCAGAATAAGGCTGACGCCAGAAGCTTATCTCAAACAAGTTGACTAGATATTCAAGGGGAAGCACATGAGCTGACATCTGACCGAGGACTCGGCCGGATACATGTCTATGGTGTTTTTTCGTTAGATGATGGCTTTGTTGATAGTGTTTGAGGCAGTTGGGATGGACGCAAAGCTTCTCTGATTTTGTGCATCTTCATGTGGGGCCTATATCGAGTGGAACTGATTCATTTCGGACCGCAATCCTATGGAGGGAGAATCCGCAAGATGCAGACCGTCTGCGCCAGACGTGACCTGCGCACAAGGCCTTGTGCGCGCCACACAGATGTTGTTGACGGCTTCACGTGACGTACTCCAATGGTGCTACTGTGCTGGGGTCAGCAAGTTTTGATGATGGAAAGTGTAAATGATGTGCTATCTTAAAGACCACCTTTTCATTCGGTGAAGATGAGTGTCGATTTTCGAGCACTACTAGTTCTTGGGCTTCGTGACGGAGGGTGGAGCCCGCTCGCCCATCACTGAGAGCTCGCACTTATTATTGTTTAGAATTCGATCTTTCCGACGACTATTGTCTTCTTTCGTAGTTTCCTGCGTATCTCTGAATGCCGAGGAAACTATTGATAGTTTGCTCGTTTTCTGGGTCTTCTGAGACGCTTGCACGCACTCGTGACGCGAAGTGATAATGTCACTTCGCGTCATGAGTCCGTGCAACAAATGTCACTGTGACATTTGTTGCGGTATACGCTCCGCAAGTATCCACGAGTTCACAGCAAATCACCCTCAGGGAGTGAGTCCAGAAGGCGCTAAAGGTAGATACCCCAGTGTTTTGGGTGGTTCATTATAGTTACGTCGTCCCTTCAAGAAGTTCCTGGATCGTAGTTTAGATTAAGCTTCGTGAATGAGAACTCTCCTGCTCACCCTCGTCCACGCTGTTCTCGCGCACTCTAAGTGTGACCCTTCAAAGCGCCCACAACTACCTGAAGTAGCTCAGGACATGCTGAAGCGAACCATTCGCTTGGACGGTGTCCCGAGCGATCAAGAAATCTCCAATGCTCCTAACTGTCAACGAGTTAAGCGTCTGGTGAACGAGAGTGCCTTCGGGTACCTCTTTCCGTTGGCTAATCAAGGCAAAGGCATGGGTAAGGGACCTTACTCCTATGAAAACTTCCTGAAAGCTGTGGCGAAATGGCCGAAGTTCTGTGATGACGGCGGACCCAACAATGGCGATAAAGACGAGATATGTATACGAGAGCTGAGTACAATGTTCGCCCATTTCGTTCAAGAGGTTGGTGCTCATAACCCAAGTAGTCAATACCCACAATGGCGACAAGGCCTTTACTATTATAGGGAGGTCAATCCGGGCTGGAATTACTGCTCGAAATCGCCTAAGTGGGTCGAAGACAGGTTTCCATGCTCTCCTGGCCAATCTTATTCTGGTCGCGGCGCTAAGCAAATCAGCTATAACTATAACTATGGGCCTTTCTCAGTGGTCATCTATAATGATACTGAAAATTTACTTTCTCACCCGGATGGTGTTATCACAAATGAAGGCGGTTGGCTTGCTTTTGCCAGTGCCATCTGGTTCGACATGACTCCACAGACTCCCAAGCCGTCGATTCACGATGTTATCACTGGCTGGTGGAAACCCAATAGCGACGACCTTGCTGGGAACAGGAACCCAGGCTTCGGTGCAACTGTTATGATAACTAATGGCGGACTTGAATGTGGTCATGCGAGCAAACAAGCAGATAATCGTGTGGCATACTACAAGGCGTTCTGTGACTACTTCCGCATTTCTCCAGGCGAATACATTGACTGTGTGGCCATGAGAGCATTCGACGCTAAGTCCTCGGCTGCCACTCAAGAGTACTGGGATTATGCAGACTGGCTAAGTAACTGTCGATTGGTGTCATACCAGGCGGCTTTCTCTATCTTCGAGGATCCCGCTGACCCGGATGTGCCCTACTGTGGCTGTATGAATATGTACGCCTCGTGAGGCGGGCTCTATCGCATCTATCTCCATGATTTAGCCTTGAGGTCAAACTTTTACGACGGACATTTTTTTTATAAGATGAACGCTGGTGTCTGTCGATGAGGTACTTTTCGTTCGGTCTTCTTCGACTTAACGAGATGCTGCAAAGTTCACTCAGCAAACATCTCAGTGGTTGTCTCGTTTCATACGTATCAGCCAGCTGCAATGAGGTATTTATGATCACTGATACTAGGATATGACTTTTATCATATGAGTCATAACCGCACAAAAGCCGGTAACAGGTTAGCTCGTGGCTCTCATTATTAGTGCTCGAACATGATGGTGATAGCAGTTATACTCGCACAGTCTACACGGCGAGATATTCCATTTTTGCCGTTACACTGTTTCCCAGTAAATATTTTCTGCTCACATTATCATCATGTTACCGGTTGACTGTTTGCATCCCTCGTAGAGGTCATCTTCTTCCATTGAAGGTTCCAACTCGTGTTACTGTATTACGAGGATAGTTTATCGGGATGATGGAGTCATAACGGTTCACTTGATAAAACTGATCCCTCGAGAGCCAATGTGCATCGATGCGAGTCTAACTAAGCCGTGTTGTCGGCGTTGGACTTTGAACTCTCACAAACACACGCTACATCTTGGAAAATTTCTTGGAAAACAGTCTTCGAAGTCTAGCGAAAATATGCATCACTGTGTCACGATGAGTCGACAATGACTGCCACCATTTGCTGCAATCGTGTCGACTCAGATGGGTCAACGACTTGGAACTACGCAATATACTCGTCTGGTCCCTTCGTAGGGTTCTACATCGATATGAGTTTCACTGATCCGTTACTCAAACGTCCACACACAAAACTATTATTTCGTTTTTCCCTTGATTACGGCTCCTATTGATCAAAGGTTTACCGAAGCTCGACTTGTACAAACTCAACCAGTATCGGATTGTGAACAACATCTCAACTATGTTCGCATAGTCATGCATGGCACAACTGACCTTCTCTAACATTTCTTATCATGACGCATCAATCAATTGTTGTGTATAACGAGAAGTAGCATCCTGAAAATTCGATTTCGTCTCCGCGATTGGTTTCAATGTACATACCCTGATCCAATCATGCACACTCTTCTTGATATCTCCTTGCGACCTGACAACCTTCTCCCGTGCATCGGCTAGCATAGCCTCGACTCCATTCTGCTGGACACTGAAATGAGTCAATCACTGACCACTATTTTTTCCGTTCATGTGTCACATCTGATTCCGGTCCATCTCGATACTAAGAGCCTCGAGTTCGGTCAGCCTCCGTCTTAGTTCGCCCGATATAGTCTTGGAGGTGGCCCTGTGGTCCTCGATGGCTTGCAGTATCTACACTACATGCTGTATAGCGATCGCTGACATTATCACCCCTTACCGCATGAGCCCTGGCCGTAGCACTCTTGGCAATCTCAGTCCCCCCGATCCTGAATACAAGAATCCACAAGGGTACGGCAACAGGGCGACGAGATCAGTCACAAGCTTACGATGAGTGAGAGAGCTGCTCTGAAGACAGCCGAGTAGCGTCGTTCAAATCGTGGCGTATCCCATTCACAGTTTCCTTAGTCTCGTTCATGAACCTGACCACTTACTAAATGCTCACCAACACCGAGCTCTCCGTCCCCACCCTTCCGTCAGCGTGACAAAGGTCTTCACGACATCATCGAGGCGTGACACACGATCAAGATTTACGCCATGTGTTCGAGCTATCTCTCGTTGCATCGCCTCATTTGAGGCGCTAAAGGTGGACACACCTCAACAGGAATGCAACTATTGATAATTTACTGTGCATTGTGAGAAAGAGCCCGCAGCTCGTTGCCACTGACATGGCCAAACATGGCAACCGTCCCTGCCGCCGACTCGAGGTCCCTAGCATTCTCGGCCAGATGTGACCCATCGCTTCCTGAAAGCAATGACAGTGGGCTGAGAGGGAGTCTATTGGTACGTCTTACTAGCTTGCTGAGCAGTCGCGATGGACATGTCGTACATCTCGTGATCGAGGTTCCCTGACACCGCACGCCTCGTCGAGCGCTGTGTGTGGGAGGTTCTTACCAGATTTACGCGCTGCATTAGCGACACTCCCCCTAAGGTTGTAGCCGACCTCTTCCGCCCCCTTGCCGTGGGCCTTCCGAGCCTCCTAGAAGGGTATAGCAATTGCCACTATTCTGCACTACTATTCATAGCCCACCTCTAGTCCTTTCGCGATGTCACCACGGAGATCACCAACTATTGCATCGGCGTGTTGGGTGACGTTAGTCATATCGCCCTCAACAGCTCGAGTTCCGCTCAACTCCGAGTTGTCCACGGCCCTGTAAGAGAACCACATACGCCCCTTCACAAAGGAGTTCCTTACCCTGTTGCCACCATCAACCTGTGGATGATATCCGCCACTCCTATCACTTGATTCGCATTCTGTTCCTGTGCCTGCAGGCCACAGAGCTCACAGGTGACCACCTCCCAGCACAGTCCTACCTTGTCGCTCTTCCCCTCAGTCTGAGCTCGCTCAGCTTCCTGCCGTTTAGCCAACGCCACCAATTGCATGATCGCATTAGTATGCTGAGCCACACGCATCAACATGCGACTGAGCCGGCACCACACAGTAGTACCTCCTTGATTCGCCTTTCGTGCTCGGCCTGCTCTCGGATACGCAGCACCGCCCTCAGCTGTTCCACCATCTTCCTCAACACCTCCTGGCCGTAGAGAAAGTCGTGCTTAACGCCCATCGCGCTTTTAACCTGCATGAGCCGCATGAGACCAGCAGCGGGAATACCTCCAACACCATGCCTCACCATAGCGGCAGTGATATTCCTAAGGCCATGCTGAAGGCCTCTCGTAACATCAGCGATCGCTTGGCCGTTCACCGACACCACACGCGAGAGTTTCTTATGCAAGTCCTTGACCTCTTCGGAATCCTCCCCCATCGTATCTGCCACACGTCCAGGTACCCACTTTCCACTTAGAAAAATGTTACCTATAAAGTGCTTGCCCAGCGCCACCATTTTCTTCTTGTGCGCTTCGGACTCTTTAGTTAGCTCTGATTCCTCCGACATCAGCCGAGCATCCAGCTGAGCGTCTCCAGTAGTGAGCTTGTGCTGTATATCGCTCAGCGTCGCGTACTAAGCAAGCGTATTGCTAAGGAGTAACCAACGTGAGTCGACCTACCATCCTCTGGGCTGAGACCCCCTCCATATCAGAGCGGTCAAGCAATGCCTTCGTCTCGGTGTCCAAGTAGTGCTTCATCTGGTCCGAGGTGTAGCGGCTCCACTTAGTCGACTGGTCGGCCAGGTCCAACAGGTACCTACCATAAGCACGATGGTGAAGACAAGGAGCAGTATGCAATACTTAGAGTCGGAAGCATCGACGTGCTGCAGTAGGCTGCCCATAGTCTGAGCGAGCCGGTTCTTAGAGATCTCCATTTCCGCCCTGTTGGCTTGAAGCTTGGCCCCTACCAACCATACAATACTACCACCTCCAACACCCATCGACCGTACCTAGCCTTCGGACATCATCATCAGACGCCGCCACTATCGCCTTCGTCTGAGCGCTGCTGGCCTCGACATCCCGTACCTCTTGGATGAAAGCCCGCAGTAAGTCGGGTATTTTAGCCTGAGAACAAGTGTACTACTATCACCCCCATATAGACTTGGTCCTACTGTGGTGTTCCGTTTGGCATCATCGACCAGCCGATTCAGCAAGGCGCTCACGTCCTTCCGAGAATCAGCAGATATCACCGTGGACCTAACAAGGGCCACTGCTTCCTACCCAGTGGTGCCTCCGAGGGACCTTACCGAGCCCATTGAGTCTTCAGCGCCTCTTCATTCCGCGCGGCCATTTGCGTTAGCAAAGTCGACAGAGCCCTGAACAGCCGAGGTGTATGCTCCCCCTGTGAGCCTGACCGCGCGCCACGAAATTCTCACCCCAGGGCATTATTTCCTCTGCCCGCTAGCTTCACGAGCTGCTGCTTCAATCTGTTCATCCCCACCGTGTTGCTCGTCAAGGCCACGTCCGAGCCTCTTATCGCCTTCCCAAGATAGCGAATGTCCTTGAGAGCATCCACCGAAGAGGTTCCAATAAGGGCAAGGAGCTCATTGTGGGCCTGGTCGTCCTCCTTCAGGCTCTCCAGAAGCTCTTTCAGGTCGCTCGATTTTTCACTCGAAAGATCCCCCTGAAAATTGAGAATTTCGTGGCGCGTGACACGAGAAGAGGTGAACTAATTGTTACTACCATGATTCCACTGAGAGCCTCTTTGCCTCTCTCTATGTTCGCCTTCCTAGTCTTAGCGTTTTCGTATCCAACCTTCTCGATACGGCCCGAAACACTGTGACCCACGCTCTTCAACGCTTCCTCCTTACGGAACATCACGTCCCTCAAATTTCCTTCTACCACTCCTTCCGAATTTCTCAGCGCCTTGCCAGCGCCCTCCACCTCGGGTTTCAACTTCACCTCCAGCTCGCGAATGAAGTTCCGGAGCTTAGTAGTATCACCACTCAACGCCTGCTCGAAAGCAAGAGCGCCCTCCCTGCTTTTCAATGCTACTGCCGCCAGATCAGCCTCAATACTGTTGGCCTCACTACGGGCATCTCCTTCGAGACCCTTGGCCATCATCATCAGCACCTTCTCAGCAGTCGCCGAATCCTGTCCCAGTGCCTCCCAAATTTTGGACAGTGCATCAGCGTCAGTTGAGCCCATGCGCTTGACGAGCTCCTCTTGAAAGCCGATATCCTTCTGGAGCTCCAAAGTGATCCTATTTTGGGCCAGCACCGCCCTCGCGTCCTCCTGGGAGAGCCGACCCATGCCATGCTGCATCTTCTCGAACAGATCACTGAGGGCCTTATCGTTCAACTTGCCCACACCTTCCAGACCAATGCCAGCAGCGGCAATCTCTGCCGTGAAGTTCTTCTGCGCATCGGCGGTGAGAGTATTGAAAAACTGACAGTAGCATGATGACCCAAGATTTGACAACATGCTTACCTGACTCGACCGGGACAACTTCCCCTGCATTTGGTTTGCCTCTTGCTCGACTCTGATATCCCCAGCGCGCTTCGCAGCCTTCACTTTCTGATTCAGAACTGCTCGTTCCCTCAATGTCATCTGATCCAAGTCCTTGATAAGATTCCTGAGAATAGTGACCATGAGCTCTCGCCCGCCGCCCTACGCCGTGGTCTCTTACACATTGAAGGTCCTCATGCCGGCTTGCCCTTTGGAGAGGATCTCCTTTATATCATCACCAGCATCGTCGAGCCCAGCTGAGATCTCAGCTGAGCTCTTATCAACCTAAATCCAATCATAGAACCCATACCACTCCATTGCTAAATCCTAGAGCCTTACCACACGCCCTGTCTTAGCGATGCCCCTGTCGACCACAGCAACATCTCTCACTGAACTTCGCTGACTGGCCGCTACCCCGTTGGTCGCCGCCTGAATGAATAACATCATAAAGCCTCAGCCCGAGCCACCTCTGCCGCCTACCTTCACTCTCCTCCCCATAGCGTCATCCAGACCGTAGCTGTTGACCACCATGTTATTACCAATGCGCTTCAACATGGCATCCACCGATTCTTGCACCTGCTACTGTCGTTACCACTCCTCCTCCTCATCTTCCTCCCCTCCTACCGAATCAATCTTCGACGTGAACTTGTCCTTCGACAGCCTTATTTCTTGCGCGCCGTTCTTCTGGAGCTCCTTTAGGTTATCGAATAAATTGGACATAGTACTATCCTAAACGACCACAACACAGTACATATGGACCCACTACTGCGTCGGCCGCCCCTTACCAGCAGTTTCCCGATAGAGACCCCGGCGGGCTTGACCTCATTCACTTGACCAATAAGGCCCGTATCAGAACCTCCTCTACCTTCAATAACGTCCTCCACTTTAAATCTGATCGAGACGCATACTCAACCATGAGCAACAACACTATTACAGTCGGCCTTTGAAGTCCACCAACTTTTCCCTAGAGTCGGCCGCGTGCAACATTCCTCGATCAGTGACCTAAACCCAACCAATGTCCAACAGTCCGAAGTGCCACCCCTACCGGTTCCAGCGAGCTATTGAGCCGCAGCTGCATCCTTTCCAAAGCCTCAAACTTGGCATGGAGACAATCATCATTGCAGCTGTCTCCTGCCAAGACAATTACACGCCCCACCTCCACCCTCTACCTCCCCCCTAGTTACCTGGTTCCAAGTTCCTCACTGTTATCGGGTCCGTACCGTTCTCGCTCAGAATCTCTAAAACGCCTTGCTCGTCTGCTTGTGCTCCCAACGACTGCAAAGATATGTCCTCCTCAGTGGTCGGAGCACTAGCAGCCGCGATGACCGGAGCAGTGGGCGCCGAAACGACCGGGGCAGTGGCTATCGAAGCACTAGGAGGTGACGCACTAGCCATGGGCATAGCCCCAGGCCCAGGGGCCCCCATCGACGTGCCCGAAGTGTCGTCCATGGGCATGCTCACTCCGGCATCAGAACTGGAGTCAAGCGACTCAGTACCATCATCTGTTGAGTCAGCATAGTCATCATCTTGACCACTGGCCAGATGCAGGACCACCACTGCCACTAATACCCACCGATAGAGAATCTTTGATATTGACAATGTGGTAAGGGGTAATGGCTAAGATAACAAACTCAGATCATCACCCCGAGCTCAACAACAGGCAAGGATAGAGAGAAACACCTTAGCATGAGGAGTAGTAGTGTTTGCCTCCGCCGAGAGCGGCGAAAGCTTCCCGACCCAGCACCTCAGCGCTGAGCCTTTCACATTCAATTACGCAGAATACGGCGCGCCAGGAGAACTGGACGAACGCAGTCTAGACGAGCTTCGCTTGACTAAAGGACGAGGACATGACTCTACACTGGATGAGGCCGCCCCCATAAGAATTCCTGCTGCTGCTGGACAGTCGCTCGTTGTCTTAACCTCGGGGGATTTCCGCATTGACGAGGATCTCCGGATTGACGACGTGGTCGAATGTACGGCCTAAGCATCACTACTGTCAGGCACAAGTACATTAGCGTTGAAATATATATCTGAAGAGCTCGGTGATTTCCCAACCGAGTTCCGAGATGACTGAGGAGTGCTTCCCAAAACTGCCTCGCTGTCATCTCAGAAGTTGGAATTTCTCAGAATTTCAGTCCTTATTAGCATGCATGTGCCATGGACCAACGTTGGCCAAGATAAACCATGTGTGTATTCGCCCACCTCAAGAGTGTCATGCCTAAGGCTCTCTGGCGAGGCCGTAGACGCTCCTGCCGGGGTTGTAGACGACGTTGAAGCCGCACAGGGGGACGACTTGGTAGGCTGAGGCGGCCCACAGGGGTCCACACCAGGCCCAACCCGTGCCCCCAACTACCGGTGATATTTCATTCAATCGGCGCCGAATGTCTCTCCTCTCGGGCCTGACCTCCAACAGTCCACTATCCGTGATCACCCTCCATTCCTACTCTAGAACCGCCAACGCCCTCTTTAATAACGATCGTTGCTCCACGTTAGGCTGTGTCCCATGTAGTGACGGTCGAGGAACGCGCAAAACCTTATACACCACTACCGTCACCGCAATGTAGGAATATATGTACATGGTCAACCACATATGCTGGTGACACTACGAAAATTCTGAGGAAATTTACGAGAATTATCATCACTTTCTGTGCACTTCTACCCAAATTCCTACGTAAACTTCTGAGCTCATCCTATTCTAACACCAGAATAGTACGATCCCCAGCAGAAGCAGCAGCATCACCTCTTCTCGACTCAGTGGCGTAGTATAACAAGGCCGATCAACTGCACGCGTGAACATCACTAAAGAGATAACTAAAAGCCTGCCCCTCCTATTAACACACACCAGGCCGCCACACTGTCTACTCAGAAACATCTTTATCCACTTCTCCAACACTTTTCCAAGTATCTCTGCATTTTACCTCCGAAACGATCTCGCGCTGGCACAAGACTAGCAGTGCACGTTCGACAGGGTTGACCCGAACCTACCTGGACTGCGTTCACCAACTCATCCTCAGCCTCCACAAGGTTGAAGGATACTATTATCTGCAGCGGAGCGAAGCGCTTCGACAACAGCCTGACATAATGACCTCTAGTGGAGCCCTCCTGTTATTGCTTTCCATCTCTACTTGGCCATAGTGAGACCAACATTCTGCTGGTCCATGTCCAAGGCATCACTCGCCGTCCCCTGCATGCCTGATCATCAAGACTCCTCTTATTATCACCACCAATGTGGCGGTCACTCACCAACAGCTAGGCTCTCCACATTGGACGGCGCAGCACCGTCTACAACCAGTATCGTCAAACTACGGTCAAGTAGAGTGTACCTGCCGGGTCCAAGCAGCGTCCGCTCTACCACACGTTACACGAATACTCCTCAACTCCTCCTCCTCCTACTACTACTACTACTACTACTACTACTACTACTACTACTACTACTATTACTACTACTATCACTACTACTATTACTACTACTACTACTACTACTACTACTACTACTACTACTACTACTACTACTACTACCCAACCTTATTACACAAAAGAGACCACTGCTTGCCCAAAGAACTTCACCACCTTCGTTCGTACAACCACCTCACCAGCTGCGACCATGAGGACAATGACCAAGGTAACTCTGCGAAACACCGTCAGCTCGATATCAAGATTTACCCAACAAAACACTCAATGTTGTCGAAGAAACGTGAGAGAACCAATGCTCAGAATTGAAAGCCGTCGAGAGTAACAGTGCTCAACTCTCCTTGATCAGTAACCGATATTATGCACGAATACTACATCCTACCACTCCACGCGCTTCGCTCCGCTATTTTTAATCATTTTAAGCGCCCCAAGAAGCACCAGCAGCGCCATTCGCACTGTAATGAACATCCTTCTTCAAAGCATAGGACACACCATTTAAACAGATAGGCTTTAAACCAGCGTTGAGCTCGGCAGCCGAATGCGAAATCACCTGTACACAACCCTGACGTCCTAAGTGCCTCCAGTCTTTCACTACATATTGTTTGAGCATTTCCTGGACCTCCTTATTGCCACCACTAAGAGCCTCCAACGCCTTCATGTTGAAGTGAGGGCCCATACGGGTGATGGTAACCGTGACCGAGTTGTCCTTGTCCGTATCGAGCTTCTCCGACACTATCGTTACCTAGCATCACCTTTGCCAGTAGTACAAGCGTCCATCCCGACCAACCTCATGACCCTGCAGGTCCTTAGCGTTCATCAAGGGCCTCCTCAGCAGACGGTCAATGTACTCAGACTTCTTCTCTAGAACCTCATTCACCTGAGCCCAGCCGATCCTTCCTAGTGAAGTCTTCTAACACACTACCTCCTTCACAGCCGAGGTGGCCCACATCTCCACTGGATCGTCTTGCTGTAAGCCTACCTCCTTACGGAGCTTCTGGACCTGCATCCAACGATACAGACGCCTAGCATGGCAAAGTACATACCCTGTTGGTGATCTCCCTGGCCAAGGCGAACTGGAGAAGGTCCTCATCCTTGGTAAAATCTAGGATGACCTAAATTAACATCAGTCGCTTGCCAGCAGCACACCCATGAGCCAGCACTCACAGTGACATCCGCCTGACTTGTAGCCTCGAGATTAGCATCCCCGAGATCCTTGATGATGTGGGTCACAGTGATATGCTCAGGCGTGAGATCGAACCCCTGAATCTGAAGGACGACGATCACAACAATCTTCCTCTCGAATGAACTCACCTGTATGGAGTTGGTGTTCTGAAACTCCCTAATCTGAGCTGGAGTCATCGACTTGATCTGAAACCAACAACAGTGGAGGAGTTCATATGCAATAGACCTCATAACCCTACATCAGCCACGACCTTTTTCATCTGCTTCCCCACCAAGCCACCAAGCGCCCGGAAATTGGGAGCGACCTCAGTGGCCAGCATGCTTGTATCGGAGGAGGTCTCCAAGTTCATCACCTACAATGCACAACCATAGACCAACCATCAGATAGGGTACAGCCTACATTGAGCTCATCCTTAACGTAGCTCTCAAGCCTGTTGATATCATCGAGATAGGCCTGGTCCTCAGCGATGACCCGAATGCGACGAAGAGGCGTCTTGAGACTAACCGTACGATGGTCACGCAACTGAATGGTGGACCAATAAGACGGCCAACTCCCCTCAGCTGATGGTAGTCTGTCCTACCAAACGGCCCATAGTCACAACAGTCTGCACACGGTTAAGGGCGGTAACAATCGCTGGATCCAAGCCTTGGACGTCAGGGTCGGGCATCATAACCTACGACTCGGTCGTGGGGACCAACACCATCACCAAGGGGGCCTACGAAATGGACACTCCTCTCCTTCCTAGGATCCTCATCGGGAAGAGCCAATCGCAGATTCTGGTAGATGAGCTCAGTGATGAATGGCGTGATGGGAGCCAGAACAATCGTCAGATCAAGCAGGACCTAGACGGAAAAAACTTCGCTCCGCTGTAAAAAGATGCCATTTGCTTACATCGTACAGAGTATTCAGACTTTCCAGAGTGTTCTGCATGTCGATACCACCGCGCATACGGTCACGATTCATACGTATGTACCAGTTGGTGAGGTCGTCCAAGAATGACACCAACCTGAACGATTCCACCATCACCCGGACCATCCGAGCTCAATAATCACACGACGCCAATAAGAAAATTGCGCCCAAAAATCAGTAAATTCTTGTCGGTTTTTATACACTCCTACTTCAAGTCGTGTGTCACTCCATGCAATAAGGTAACTCCTAAGCTCAGCATTCCAGCACTCACTTGCCAACGATGTTATACAGCCTATAGGCTTCCAGCTCCGTCCTGGTGTACTTAAGGAGCTCCTGGGAGGCGGCGTAAATCCAGTGGTCAGTGGGGTTGCTGGACTCATGAATATACTAAGACGACCGCGTCAATCTCGACATTGTTGGTGAGCAGAAAAACAACTTACCGTTCGGTCAGGGCTGAACTTGGTGTTTTCCTGCTTTTCAAAACGGCAGGTTTCCTGGACCAGGAACCTATACGCGTTATAAAGAGGTAAGAAGACCTCTTTCACTGTGTCGCGAACCCCCTCCTCGCGGAACTTCAAAGGCTCAGCGCGCACCACCGGGGAGTTGCACATGTACATGCGGACCTAAACCACAACCAGCGCCCTGAAATCAGACCACGAGTCGTGCTCAAGCTCACCGCATCAGCACCATAACGATCAAACACCTCGGTCGGGTCCGGGTAGTTCTTCAGACGCTTTGACATCTTCTTCCCATCGGCCGCCAGAATCTGCCATACTCCACTACTCCGCTATCTACTCAATCGAGATTGCCTACCAGTCCGTTAACAACCAGATTCTTGAAAGCAGGCTCATCGAAGAGATGCGTAGCAATGACCGTCATCGTGTAAAACCAACCACGGGTCTGATCGAGACCCTCCGCGACGAAATCAGCCGGGAAGTTCTTCTCGAATTTCTCCTTATTTTCAAAGGGGTAATGCACTTGAGCGTAAGGCATCGAGCCCGACTCAAACCTGCGCCATAGACCACCTCTCCCGAACCATTCCTCCACTACACCCTCACCAGCAATCGAAGACCTCATCCACCCTATGTAGGTAACCACGGCCAGTCTTGCTAGGGATCTTAATGTCGTCAATGAAGTGCCTACATACTCATCAACTCACACTATCACAGACCTGCTATCACCTGTGTATGTCGGGGACGGGATGGCCAGCGTACCGCTCCAGCTCAGCTACACTACCAATACACACTACCTCCTGAAAGTCATCAGAAACCCAAATAGGAATCGGAGTACCCCAGTATCTGAGAAACCGGACCTACCTTCACCATCCTAACACCGCCCTACTACCTATTCCGAGACACACCCCAGTCACGAGCATCAGCCAACCAGTTTCTAAATCGACCCTCTTGAACGTGGCGTGGTACTAATAATAATAAAAAATCCCCACCAGACCGCCACATCGAATCTACCCCAGGCAGACTTCTCATTGTTCGCAAGGAGCTGATCGCGGACCTCCTCAACCTTGATGAACCACGAGCCGATAGCACGGTAGATCAAGGGCGTATCCGATCGCCAACAATGAGGGTACGAATGAATCTAAAGCAACCAAGTCATTTGCCTCCCATATGCCCTACCCCAATTTACTTCCATGCCGTTATGGAGCAATAAGCCGCGTTTCTTCAGATCTTCCTTGATGTGCTTATCAGCCTCCTTAACGTGCATTCCCTGGTAGGGTGGCACCTGCCCACACACGCCCATACCTGACCGCCACTGCGAACCTACAAGCCGACCTCATCCGTGAATCGACCAGACTCATCGAGAGGAAGGTTCATGTCAGTCCCGTCTTGTGATATGATACCGTTCTTAACACACGTCTGGTAATCATCCTCACCAAATCCAGGCGACTAAAATGAAGTAAATAAGTAACTCCCAAGAAGTAACAACACACCGACGGCAACCCACCTGATGGACCAGCCCAGTACCACTATCAGCCGTAACATAGTCGGCAGAGAGGACAGTCCATGTTTTGCCAGGACGCTCATGCTTCTTAAAGAAACTGACATCACCATCATCAACCCACCACCTGATAGGCCCTTACTCGAAGGGAGGGACATAGGGGATGCCCAAAAGGTCAGTCCCGAGAAGAGTCTCCTCGACCTCGACGTCCGTCTTCTCGTTCAACTTCAAGCATTTGTAAATCCAAGCCGCCCTGTCCTTTGCTAAGATGTACTCACAACCTACACATGAGGCCACTCAACCTTCCCATACCCTCAGACCAATACCATTTTTCTTATTGATGACCCTCAAATACGTAAACCGGGGATTAACAGAGATTGCCTGGTTGGAAGGAAGTGTCCACGGTGTGGTAGTCCAAATAAGCAAATACCTACCAACAGACGCATTGACCCTGCCCTAAAGGGACTGCCCTTCAAGCCTACGAGTTCTCCTTATCCTTGCGAGGGAACGCTACGATGATCGATGGGTCACTGACATCCTTATAACCTTGAGCAACCTAACCCGACAACGGCAGTTTCCTCATTGTGAATTCTTCAGCCCGTCACCTCGAAGTTGGACAAGGGCGTGCAGAGGGCAGTGGAGTAAGGCATAACGCGGAAAGCCCTATAAACCAGGCCCTTGTCAAAAAGCTGCTTGAAAACCCACCATACCTAGAAGCAGCTACCGTTTCCACGCGGTCAACCTTGCCCAGTGTAAACTTACACTCTCCATGAAGTTACGGTCCATGGTTTTGTAGTCGTTATCGAAGTCGATCCACCGACCAAATCGTGTAACGATCTGCCTCCACTCCTTAGTGTACCGCGTAACGATCGAGCGACACGCTTCGTTGTAGCTACCAGCAAGAGCTCCCGTTGCTGCTCCCCATCCCCCTTCCTGAGTTTATTACTTAGCAATACCCCACTTCATGACGTCGGCCTTGGAGCCTATGTTATAGTCTTTATCGATCTCGTGCTCCACAGGGAGGCCATGGCAATCCCATCCGAACCTCCGCTCAACGTGATGACCGGTCTGATGGGCGTAACGCGTCACAACATCTTTGATGGTACCTAGGGGCTCTCTATCGATCAACGGACCCTCCCCTCTGTTGCCCTACCGGCAAGGATGTGACCATAGTGAGGCAGGCCAGTCGCGAAAGGCGGACCATCGTAGAAAACATACTCGGGTTTTCCCTGGCTCATCTTATTGGACGTTTGAAAAGCATCGATTTCATCCCAGAATGCAAGGACTCTCTCCTCTTCCTTTGGAAAGGATGGCTTTTCCACGACAGGCTCGAACGTATACCTACTGCCACCGCTACTATGAGAAGGTGTGGCGTGTCAATGCTACTTCATATCAATATGCTTTTGTTTCCGATTTGACTGTGTTACCAAGGTTCTAGTTATTCCAAGCTGAGGACGGCCACAGTAGTACAGGGAGCCAAGCGAGGAACGACGGTGAAAACAACTAATAAGCATCAACGCTTACACCCCATCTGCGGTCGTATCAAAATGAGCACTCGCTTCGCCGTTGCGATCGATCGCCAGGAATTTAGCGCGCGCCCGAAAAATAGTATTCTGCGCAGAAAGGTGATGGCCCGTGGGCTTAAGCTTAAGCAGGCCCCAAGCCTGGCCCCAAAAAAAATCTCGCCCGCCCTTGTAATCTATAATAAGTAGGAGGCGCCTGCGGCGCCGCCTAAAGCATAATCTCGAGTTAGACCTTCTGTAGCGCTCCAACTATCAATGTATGTTGTGGACACACTGATGTTGGCTCAATATTGAGTTTTCCGATGGCCCTCGTCATCCCGAGTGTCAGATTCTCCCGAGTAAGACCTTCTGTAGCGCTCTAACTATCAATGTATGTTGTGGACACACTGATGTTGGCTCAATATTGAGTTTACCTATGGCCCTCGTCATCTCAAGTGTCAGATTCTCTCGAGTTAGACTTTGTGTTGCGCTCTAACTATCAATTGACTTTGATCAATGAACTTTGGTGTCTAGAATATTATATCTGTGGCTGTTCTGATACAGTTCAAGTATACACCCAAGTTCCGTGAACTAAAGAATTGGGGAGCGTGGACGGAGCTTGACCGTCAATGTCAACGATTGCTGTACTTCGGTGTCTCGAATATCATATTTGTGGCTATTCTGATACAGTTCAAGCATACACCCAGATTCTGTGAACTATAGAATGGAGGAGCGTGGACGGAATTTGACCGTCAATGTCAGCGATTGCTGAACTTCGGTGTCTCGAATATCATATCCGTGGCTATTCCCATACAGTTCAAGCATACACCCAGATTCTGTGAACTATAGAGTGGGGGAGCGTGGACGGAATTTGACCGTCAATGTCAGCGATTGCTGAACTTCGATGTCTCGAATATCACATCCGTGGCTGTTCTGATACAGTTCAAGCATACACCCAGATTCTGTGAACGCAAGAATGGAGGAGCGTGGACGGAGTTTGACCGTCAGTGTCAGCGATTGCTGAACTTCGGTGTCTCGAATATCATATCCATGGCTATTCCCATACAGTTCAAGTATACACCCAGATTCTGTGAACTATAAAGTGGGGGAGTGTGGACGGAATTTGACCGTCAATGTCAGCGATTGCTGAACTTCGATGTCTCGAATATCACATCCGTGGCTGTTCTGATACAGTTCAAGCATACACCCAGATTCTGTGAACTAAAGAATGGGGGAGCGTGGACAGAGTTTACCCGTCAATGTCAACGATTGCTGAACTTTGGTATCTCGAATATCATATCCGTGGCTATTCTGATACAGTTCAAGCATACTCCCAGATTCTGTGAACTATAGAGTGGGGGAACGTGGACAGAGTTTGACCGTCAATGTCGACGATTGCTGAACTTCGATGTCTCGAATATCATATCCATGGCTATTCCCATACAGTTCAAGTATACACCCAGATTCTGTGAACTATAAAGTGGGGGAGTGTGGACGGAATTTGACCGTCGATGTCAGCGATTGCTGAACTTCGGTGACTCGAATATCATATCCGTGGCTATTCTGATACAGTTCAAGCATACACCCAGATTCTGTGAACGCAAGAATGGAGGAGCGTGGACGGAGTTTGACCGTCAGTGTCAGCGATTGCTGAACTTCGGTGACTCGAATATCATATCCGTGGCTATTCTGATACAGTTCAAGCATACACCCAGATTCTGTGAACGCAAGAATGGAGGAGCGTGGACGGAGTTTGACCGTCAGTGTCAGCGATTGCTGAACTTCGGTGTCTCGAATATCATATCCATGGCTATTCCCATACAGTTCAAGTATACACCCAGATTCTGTGAACTATAGAGTGGGGGAGCGTGGACGGAATTTGACCGTCAATGTCAGCGATTGCTGAACTTCGGTGACTCGAATATCATATCCGTGGCTATTCTGATACAGTTCAAGCATACACCCATATTCAGTGAGCTATAGGATGGGGGAGCATGGACGGAATTTGACCGTCAATGTCAGCGATTGCTGAACTTCGGTGACTCGAATATCATATCCGTGGCTATTCTGATACAGTTCAAGCATACACCCAGATTCTGTGAACGCAAGAATGGAGGAGCGTGGACGGAGTTTGACCGTCAGTGTCAGCGATTGCTGAACTTCGGTGACTCGAATATCATATCCGTGGCTATTCTGATACAGTTCAAGCATACACCCAGATTCTGTGAACGCAAGAATGGAGGAGCGTGGACGGAGTTTGACCGTCAGTGTCAGCGATTGCTGAACTTCGGTGTCTCGAATATCATATCCATGGCTATTCCCATACAGTTCAAGTATACACCCAGATTCTGTGAACTATAGAGTGGGGGAGTGTGGACGGAATTTGACCGTCAATGTCAGCGATTGCTGAACTTCGATGTCTCGAATATCACATCCGTGGCTGTTCTGATACAGTTCAAGCATACACCCAGATTCTGTGAACGCAAGAATGGAGGAGCGTGGACGGAGTTTGACCGTCAGTGTCAGCGATTGCTGAACTTCGGTGTCTCGAATATCATATCCATGGCTATTCCCATACAGTTCAAGTATACACCCAGATTCTGTGAACTATAAAGTGGGGGAGTGTGGACGGAATTTGACCGTCGATGTCAGCGATTGCTGAACTTCGGTGACTCGAATATCATATCCGTGGCTATTCTGATACAGTTCAAGCATACACCCAGATTCTGTGAACGCAAGAATGGAGGAGCGTGGACGGAGTTTGACCGTCAGTGTCAGCGATTGCTGAACTTCGGTGACTCGAATATCATATCCGTGGCTATTCTGATACAGTTCAAGCATACACCCAGATTCTGTGAACGCAAGAATGGAGGAGCGTGGACGGAGTTTGACCGTCAGTGTCAGCGATTGCTGAACTTCGGTGTCTCGAATATCATATCCATGGCTATTCCCATACAGTTCAAGCATACACCCAGATTCTGTGAACTATAGAATGGGGGAGCGTGGACGGAATTTGACCGTCAATGTCAGCGATTGCTGAACTTCGGTGTCTCGAATATCATATCCATGGCTATTCCCATACAGTTCAAGTATACACCCAGATTCTGTGAACTATAGAGTGGGGGAGCGTGGACGGAATTTGACCGTCAATGTCAGCGATTGCTGAACTTCGGTGACTCGAATATCATATCCGTGGCTATTCTGATACAGTTCAAGCATACACCCATATTCAGTGAGCTATAGGATGGGGGAGCATGGACGGAATTTGACCGTCAATGTCAGCGATTGCTGAACTTCGGTGACTCGAATATCATATCCGTGGCTATTCTGATACAGTTCAAGCATACACCCAGATTCTGTGAACGCAAGAATGGAGGAGCGTGGACGGAGTTTGACCGTCAGTGTCAGCGATTGCTGAACTTCGGTGACTCGAATATCATATCCGTGGCTATTCTGATACAGTTCAAGCATACACCCAGATTCTGTGAACGCAAGAATGGAGGAGCGTGGACGGAGTTTGACCGTCAGTGTCAGCGATTGCTGAACTTCGGTGTCTCGAATATCATATCCATGGCTATTCCCATACAGTTCAAGTATACACCCAGATTCTGTGAACTATAGAGTGGGGGAGTGTGGACGGAATTTGACCGTCAATGTCAGCGATT
>NW_003211409.1:501283-556902 GCF_000006405.1 Perkinsus marinus ATCC 50983
GGAGGAGCGTGGACGGAGTTTGACGTCAATGTCAGCGATTGCTGAACTTCGGTGTCTCGAATATCATATCCGTGGCTATTCTGATACAGTTCAAGCATACACCCAGATTCTGTGAACGCTAGAATGGAGGAGCGTGGACGGAATTTGACCGTCAGTGTCAGCGATTGCTGAACTTCGGTGACTCGAATATCATATCCGTGGCTATTCTGATACAGTTCAAGCATACACCCAGATTCTGTGAACGCAAGAATGGAGGAGCGTGGACGGAGTTTGACCGTCAGTGTCAGCGATTGCTGAACTTCGATGTCTCGAATATCATATCCGTGGCTATTCTGATACAGTTCAAGCATACACCCAGATTCTGTGAACGCAAGAATGGAGGAGCGTGGACGGAGTTTGACCGTCAGTGTCAGCGATTGCTGAACTTCGGTGTCTCGAATATCATATCCATGGCTATTCCCATACAGTTCAAGTATACACCCAGATTCTGTGAACTATAGAGTGGGGGAGCGTGGACGGAATTTGACCGTCAATGTCAGCGATTGCTGAACTTCGGTGACTCGAATATCATATCCGTGGCTATTCTGATACAGTTCAAGCATACACCCATATTCAGTGAGCTATAGGATGGGGGAGCATGGACGGAATTTGACCGTCAATGTCAGCGATTGCTGAACTTCGGTGACTCGAATATCATATCCGTGGCTATTCTGATACAGTTCAAGCATACACCCAGATTCTGTGAACGCAAGAATGGAGGAGCGTGGACGGAGTTTGACCGTCAGTGTCAGCGATTGCTGAACTTCGGTGACTCGAATATCATATCCGTGGCTATTCTGATACAGTTCAAGCATACACCCAGATTCTGTGAACGCAAGAATGGAGGAGCGTGGACGGAGTTTGACCGTCAGTGTCAGCGATTGCTGAACTTCGGTGTCTCGAATATCATATCCATGGCTATTCCCATACAGTTCAAGTATACACCCAGATTCTGTGAACTATAGAGTGGGGGAGTGTGGACGGAATTTGACCGTCAATGTCAGCGATTGCTGAACTTCGATGTCTCGAATATCACATCCGTGGCTGTTCTGATACAGTTCAAGCATACACCCAGATTCTGTGAACGCAAGAATGGAGGAGCGTGGACGGAGTTTGACCGTCAGTGTCAGCGATTGCTGAACTTCGGTGTCTCGAATATCATATCCATGGCTATTCCCATACAGTTCAAGTATACACCCAGATTCTGTGAACTATAAAGTGGGGGAGTGTGGACGGAATTTGACCGTCAATGTCAGCGATTGCTGAACTTCGATGTCTCGAATATCACATCCGTGGCTGTTCTGATACAGTTCAAGCATACACCCAGATTCTGTGAACTAAAGAATGGGGGAGCGTGGACAGAGTTTACCCGTCAATGTCAACGATTGCTGAACTTTGGTATCTCGAATATCATATCCGTGGCTATTCTGATACAGTTCAAGCATACTCCCAGATTCTGTGAACTATAGAGTGGGGGAACGTGGACAGAGCCGGCGTAAAACGTACTCCTCCAGTCCACCACGAAGTGAGCCGAGACTGCCCCGTGCTGCAAGGAGGCATTGTTCGCAGACACAGGCTGACCCTGCACAGTAACCATACACATTAACAGATGCAGATCAAACTAACATTTGATGTTCAGGCTCTCTCGAGGATGGACCCGTTCCTGTGGTGAAGTCCATGAAGAGCTAACTAAGCAGTTGCAAGAGACCCAGGAAAGTATTCCACGCGAATCAGAGAGGAACGAGGTGAGAGAACGCAGCTAGAATAGAGCCGAGCCACTCTGACGAGTAGGCGACCCAGTATGAAGCGCAGAGGCAGCCCCTTGAATATGAAAATAGAGAAATAACCCAGCCCGACGCCATCCATACAGAGGTGATCGCCGTATACTCAGAATTGTGTTAGATCATCCTTCAGAACTGTGAGAGTACACCTATTTCATGCCAGAGACTCCGACCGAGACCGACCAAGAGGTCGAAGAGGTGATCCTTCAATTAATTGCGAGCAGCAGGCTGAGTCACAATTAATACGATTCGTATAATGCAAGTGCTGGTGCAAACTACAGCTTCCTCTACTGTGCTATGAGGTTGAGTGAATCACTCAGCAGAGTGACGTCAAGATATATAATGACTTCGATACTCAGCACTCCGTGTATGAGATAGTTCTAAAACCTCAGGATTTATCCCACTTACTATACGGATTCGGGGGGAAGTGTACAGATACCATCAAGAAATTTCCTCGTAATGTGCATGTTACCACCAACACATGAATTCGAGCATGTGCATATGCTCCCACACGCACACTCTTCTACAGTTAGATCATAATGGGATGACTCTACTACGGTATTAATATCCCGCTATGCTGGTCGACACCTTAATCATCAATGATTGTTCTCATCAGGATCTGTTGCTACATCAAAAAATGTGTATACCTAAACATAACGCGTGAATGTGAATGCAGAGAAGGAGCGTGCTTTCATCACATTATCTCTCACACCCATCTACCACACGAGCCACTCTTATCCATCCCATCCAACCGATGACCACTACACACGCACTAGATATGGACTTTTCCAAAATACAGAGAAATTTACAGCTAATATGGGTCGTTTCGATCAAACATTGTTGCTAGTGGTTTTCGAATATACTACAACCGTAAGCGTGGCAGCATAGCTCTTAAAGACTAAGTTTATTCCTCGGGATACTCTGTAGTATGACCTCTTCTGTTGCCATTTACACTCACATCTGCACCCGTACCTCCCTTCCGGATCGCTATAGTGATCGACAACCGATACGAGATTCCACAGAGAAACCCAGGGTGGGAAATATGCACATGATCAACTACATGTGTTGGTGACAATATGCAAGTTCGCCGGAAATTTCGAGAAAAGCAGGGTTCGTATGTAAAGCTCTACAATAAACCCCCTGAGCTCAGCTGAGGAAAGCGAACATGTATTCCTCCAACACTGCACAAATCCAGTGGTGAAACTTACGCAACGTTCCTCCATCGCATACTGTCCCATGCACAAATCCATCTTACTGTGCATCGTTTCACGACGTGTTCGGGTTACTACTCTGCTTACTAATCCAATTGATCAAACTTCTCTTTAGACGATGCGTGGGACAGTATGAGGCAGTTAATAACCTCATATTCGTTTGGTTCGAGACAACAACTCCAATTCCATACAACCTACGTAAATCTACTTGATTCTTTCAAGATTTACCTCTTTTTTTAGAACGAATTCACATGAGTTTACGTGGAATTAGGAAGAAATAACGAACTTGAATTTCAAAAATTCCCCTAAACTCTCAAAGATGATCATGAATCTTCTGGAATTATTATAAATTAACACGAGTTTACCTTCAGCTGTGAACCAAGCACGCTGAGTGAAGGAATGCACTTACAATCTCCGCTAACTTATCGAAAATAACCCGCAAAAAAAGCTAAAACCCCAAAACTGCACAGTGTGTTTCGATTTGATATACAAATCTTGAGAATGTCCGTCATGTTTCGAGATTGATGAAGAAAAATCGGTGTGAAACTATATCGCACAGGCAATGCAAACATTAGAATAAATATATGATGTTATGGCTAAGTAAACTTTTCGAGACTGATATTGACAAGTTGTTCACTATCATTGATCCCGGAATATAAAACGCACACTCTCCAAATCAAAATTTGATAATCAAATTGGCACGCGCTGTACGAAAAAACCCGAGTATCTTCCCAATACCTCTAAGCTGGAGCAAGGTTATCAGCCGACACATCAACAGCTAGATCATGATTGCCGTACCTCCACAATAGAACATCTGCAATAAAAAACAATAGGGGAGTAAAAACGCTCACTTGAAATACAGGTGAACGAAGCTAGCGTAAACCTCTTTCGGGATAAACCTCCATCGTCAGAAGTCACAAAACCCGAACGAAGTTGGAGAGAAGAGCTCATCGACGATAGCATACATCAGTCGTATAATTATCAATCCACGAGTAACGCCAAATTCAGCGGCGATATATATTACTCGCTTGTGATAGGAAATTGAGTCTTGCTGCAGGCCGCCAGACGTTCATGCATGCCAACGCCATGCATCGCCAAGCATCCAAATTACGTGATGTAATGCGGCGTTCCTGCATGACTAAGATCAATTGACTAAAAACAATTGACTTTTCAAATGCCAAGGAAATATCCGATCGAGAGGACTCCCTTTTCGATCGGTTCTTTTTCTCTGAGTCACTACCTTAGCGTCGGCAATATTGTCGTTGGTGAGTGCGACAGCAAACTTCGAATTCAGGGCTTCGACGATGATGATAGAGTCTCAAAGGGCGTTGCTCATCTATTTCGATGGAGGTGAAAGATAGAGGAGATTCGATGTAGACTGAATTTCACCAGTCAACCTGGGCGATAGACCACAGGCGTGATACTGAGTCAGTATTACTGCCTAATTTGAGAGGCGCGCGCGAATGTTGATTCAGATCTCGCGCGCCAGTTTGGGTACAGATTTGGGGACTAATCTGGGGCCTCAATTAGACCTAGCCTGGCCCGTGCACAATACTACGGCCGATGACGCCCTAAAAACGAACCATAAGCACTGCTAACAGTCATTGTTCGTTGTTCTATTCATTTATAGGCCTTTGAACTTGATTGGAAGGGGATGGGTCAAATCCAAGAAACGAAAATTAAGCCCGTGTCGCAGTGGGGGTAGTTCAAAGTCGAACTAGACTATTGGGACCGACTATATACTATTCTAGAGAGGATGGGAAGCCGAGCCTCATATCGCAGGTGGTCTTGGTCCGGTCGAACTGATGTTGATAGATTGAATGCCGATTCCCGTATGGCGGACCTTCAAGCGAGTGTCTCTAGCCTCAACAGCTACACTGGGTTGCGGTCTCGTCGCTTTCTACATCTACGACCCTGGTTTTCGACGAGGGGTCGAATTCTGGCGGAGGGTGTCCCCCATCGCCACACAGTACTTCATCTACACCCTTCGCGGTCTTGACTTGGACCCTCTCCACCAGCGTTACTCCACAAGGGCTCGGCGAATCTGCGAGGAACTCGGAGGTCTATACATCAAGATGGGTCAGGTCCTGTCCGTGCGCCCTGAGCTCCTACCTGAAGCCTACTGTACTGAATTCGCCAAGTTGCAGGACACTGCCCCGCCTGTCTCCTTCGAGGAGATCATCAAGCCCACACTAGAGAGGTCTCTAGGACTCCCCATTGATCGCCTTTTCGTCCGAGTGAACCCCATCCCGCTCGGTTCAGCCAGTATTGGCCAGGCCCATGCAGCCACCTTAGTTGATGGTCGGGAAGTGGTCCTCAAGATACAGTACCCTGATGTCAGACGACAGTTCGAAGTGGATCTCCGCTGCCTCTCTGTGCTGGCCAATTGGGCTCTACCAGCCCTTTCTCAAATCATGGAAGAATTTCGAACGCAGTTTTTGACCGAGCTAGACTACCATAATGAAGCACGTAACATCACTGAGGTTCGTCGGGAAGTCCTCGAGACCACCGACCAATGGCGGCATCTGGTCAACTTACCAGAAGTCATCCCTGAGTACACTACAGACAAGGTTCTCTGTATGACTTTCGTCCCCGGCGAGAAGCTGGAGACTGTTATCAGAAAGGATTGGCAACGAAGAGGAGTAGACATCGGTCCCGACTTCAGAGAGTGGCTACGACAACAGCAACGTCAAGGTCGACAGCAGGTCGGCACATCTCTCGGCTGGGTTTCCTACTTGCCCGACTGGACCTATCGTGCCGGTCTATGGGTGTGGAGGCTTTCGTCTCCACCTGCTACTGACATGAGCCGATTCATCCACACCGCTATTCGAGTGCACGGCTATGAGCTCTTCTCGTGTTCCCTCTTCAATGGTGATCCTCATCCAGGGAATTTACTGGTCGACCTGGGCTCAGGGAAGGTAGGCCTCATCGACTACGGCCAGTGCAAGCGTTTAGACAACGACACGCGACTCAAGCTGGCCAAGCTAGTCGTGGCTGTCGCTGACGGCTGCCCTGAGGAGGAGGCTCGTGCCATGCTAGACGCAGGGATAAGAAGCTCTCGGAAGGACGTTCGTCATCTCTCTACAATGGCAAGACTCCTTTTTGGTCGGATAGAGCTTCATATGCTCGACCCACAGTTTCACATAGAACTCCATAAATCAGATCGACTGGAGACCCTCCCTGGCGAGAGTTTGATGGGGTGAGCGAACCACGAGTTCACTGTGATGATTCACTTGTCTTCCAGGTACAGAGTTGCCATGCTGCTGCGAGGCTTGGCGCTCGCCACGCGCCACAGTGTGTCGGTTGCTGAACTATGGCGGGATGAAGCCCAGAAGTGCATTGATAGGCAAGGAAGAGCACTTTTCTAAAATGAGCCCAGTTGCATGTATCTCTTCCAGAGGAGTCGTTTCACGTATATCTTGCTCTAATTGTTCTTACGATACTCAATCGTACTGACCTACGCCCTAGCAATTTGGGACTCCAGGGCTGGGCATCGGCGAAAAATGGCAACAGGTCACGTCGCCAACACTGATCTTATGCTAGCTGGGGAACTTACCACACTTTGAGAAGCCATGTCTCACACATGAGCACCGATATATAGCTTCACACGATAAAAAACTTCAGAGGTTCAGTTAAGGGTGTACCCCGACGACGTAATGACTTGTCAAGTGGGTTACTCGTCCATGTGAATATTCACCCCCTCAACAAGTTTCCAAATTCGATCATTGAAAAAACAGTTTCGTTACAGTTCCCTCATGATAGTTGTCCACTATTGTCTCTCAATGACTTTGTTGATGCCACTACACCGACTGCAACTCAGCTCAGTAGACTCTTCTATGAAAACGGAGAATAGACGTACCGTGTCCGGGGACCCGGTACACAGATAAGGAAACGTAGCGAGGTTGTACTCCTATTGATGATGTTACTGGTATAACAATTTTGAGAACCGTCAGTAATGTCACTTCATAGATACGACAGTTGCATAACCAACAGTACACCGGTTTCCCAGCAACAACAAGAATAGTGATGGAAACGAACCTCTGAGATTATCAACACATCTTGACTAATATCAACTATACGTATTTAATCCGAGTCGGAGTCGTCATCGTCGGCGAAGGTGGTCTTATGACCGGCAAACTCCTGGATAGTTCCCCTGGCGGCAGCGGCAATACCAGAGCCCTTGCCCTTACCCTTGCCCTTTCCCTTGCCCTTTCCTTTGCCCTTTCCCTTGCCCTTTCCCTTGCCCTTGCCACCCTTGCCACTCGACTCGCGAGGCTGGTTGTAGTTAACCCGGATCTGTCGGCCCTCAAGGTCAGTGCCACTAAGCTTAGTAGCCTTCTCAGCAGAGTCCTCAGTGTCAAAGTCGATGTAGGCGAAACCACGGGGATTTCCAGTCTCCCTATCAGTAGGCATAAAGCAACGAGTGATGCTTCCACAGTCACCGAAGACCTCAGATAGCCACTCCTGGGTCATGGACCAAGGCAAGTTACCAACAAAGACCGAGGCAGACTTCTCGCCAAGCTCGTGATGACCCTTACCCTTACCTTTACCCTTGCCGCCCTTACCCTTACCACTGTGGGCATTGTCGTTCTTGGGGAAGCTGTAGTTGACACGCAAGTCGCGGCCCTCACAGTCCTCACCATTCTTGCCAACAGCCTTCTCAGCAGAGTCCTCATCAGCGAAGTCGAGGAAAGCAAAACCCTTGATCTTGCCGCTCTCCCAGTCAGTGGGTAGGCTGACCCTCTCAATGTCACCACACCAGCTGAAGATCTGCTCGAGCCACTCCTTGGTCATAGAGAAGGGCAAGTTGCCGACAAAGACAGACTTGGACCTCTCGACAGACTCCTGGGCCGAACCGTCGTTCAGTTTGGCCTTCTTCTGAGCAGGCGCCTCGTCCTCCTCAGTGGTAGCCTCAGAAGCGGCACGCTTGCCAGTGGCAGCTTCCTCCATATCGTCATCTGAAACACACAAACATCCAACCACGCCACCTCGAGGAAGGCTTACCAGAATCCTCACTCTCATCGTCCTCCTCCTCAGCGACGGCAGCAGCCTTGACCTTCTTGGGGGCTTCCTCCTCCTCCTCATCATCACTGTCGCTGTCACTGGACTCCTCAGCAGCTGCCTTAGCAGCAGCAGGCTTCTTGGCGGCGGCGGCGGGGGCCTCCTCCTCATCCTCACTATCACTAGAGTCAGACTCCTCAGCCTTCTTAGCAGCAGCCTTCTTGGCAACGGGCTTAGCCTCCTCCATCTCCTCATCATCAGAATCGCTAGAGCTAGATTCCTCAGCAACGGCGGCCTTCTTGGCGGCGGCCTTCTTGGTAGCAGGCTTCTCCTCCTCGTCATCACTAGAGTCACTACTGGAGTCGGACTCCTCAGCAGCAGCAGCAGCGGCCTTCTTAGGAGCCTGAAGAACAAACTGTCATCATCACTGAAATCTCAATTCATAGAGGTTCTATGAGCCTTGGCGTTGACCACGGTATTAGCCAGAGGCATGTCACTAGAATCGTAAAAAGGAGAATCCAAAGTTGCCACTACCTTCTTAGCAGGAGCAGCCTTCTTAGCCTTCTTGGCAGCGGGCTTCTCGTCTTCGCTAGACGAAGAATCGTCATCGCTCGAGCTGGACTCCTCGGCAGGGGCAGCCTTCTTAGCGGCAGGGGCGGCCTTCTTAGCTACCGCCTTCTTGGCCTTAGGCGCAGGAGCCTCGTCCACGGAAGAATCGGAGTCGCTGCTGCTGTCCTCGACAACAGGCTCCTTCTCGGCCTTCTTCTTAGTGGCGGCGACCTTCTTCTTATGTACAACAGGCTTGGGAGCCTGGACCTCCTCATCAGATGAGGACTCGTCACTGGAAGACTCGACGACCTTCTTAGGCGCGGGCTTGGCCATGACTTATACGTATAGGAACTAACTACAACCATAACAAATGTAAGCGAAGACCCTACGAGACAATGCCCGACCTCAAGGGGACTTCAACGACAAGTCATACCGAGAAACCTGCTCTATAGCTTATTGGGGAATACTTAACAATTTCGTGGCGCAGTGACATGTCATGAGGCGGAGCGAAGCGATGCAAACGTTGCAATTTTCGGTAATTCGCTATCGTTGCCATCAAATGTTCACAGCAGTAGTTGCTGATCACGCGCATACTCTTTAACCAACAGTGGGCAAAAGTAAAACATCTAAACCCTAGTTATTGATCAGGTTCGAGCAATTGCACGCATGCACACGTATCGCAAGAATCAACGAGACAAGGAAGGCACTAAACACAACGCTGGCTTTTCAGAACTCGGAATCACAGGTACGAGAGCTACTATGGCAACGTACGCTATAGGCGAATTATGAATAATCCCACGTCCACCGGCCTTCCACGATGTAGGGGCGGCGAGGAAGAGGCAACGATAAGTAACGACACGGCCAGAGAGAGGGAATAATATTCGAAAACATAGCGGAAGTATCCATAAAAGTATTCACAGCAACACACCGTCAGCTTCAAACGAATCTCGGCTCGGTGGCCCAGCGGCTTTAGCGGCCTCGGCCTTCGCTCGGGCTCGGGCCGTGCGGAACCTACACAGAGAACTATATAGCCATACTTAACAAAAGCCGGTATTGCAAGGGTCCCCTCATGGTATCTAGTCCCCCTTTCCACCAATATAGCATCGATCGCTACGCTGGCAGGCATAGGCGATGCACACAACGCTTAGTTCATGTGTCCCGGGGGGGGACAGCCCCTGTTGCGGGATTATTGACGGATCATCGGTTTATGATGTTGTTAGTAGCTCTATTATAGTTAGTATCACAATCATTTCCTAATGGTTAACTCCATAACACTCTTGACACTTTTCACTTGACTCGATCTCGAGCTAAGTGACACCGCAAAACCGAGACGACAGAGCTTTCAGAATTAGTCTATCGTTAGAGATATTCGACTTGAGTTCGACCAGAGTACCCAGGAGGCAGAAGGCGACCATTTGGCGCGAAGAGTGGCCGTTCTGGTGCTAGTCGCGGCTGCGGCTGCCAGGGCTGTGAACACTGCCATACTGACGACGATGAAGCTGACGTCGACGAGGAACTCGAGTACGTCCACGTGAGGGCTGGGGCCTAGCACACACGGAGGTCCCTCTCGGAAATCCAAGCGCCCTTCTTACCGTTGTCGAGGCCGCTGATGCCGAGGAGGCTGCTGCTATCTGTCCATACCAGCTAACAGCCTGACCTGATTGCTCCCACTCAGCCCTCTCATAGCGACTCCTGTGTCTGGGGAAACTTCGTACAGGCCGGTACGTCAGCAGTGGTGAATACCTCTGACCAGCAATGTGACCTTCTAAGGAGGCCCAGGCCTGGGGTCGGGCATCGCAAAGTGTACAGTAAAAGCAGTCCGGCCTCAGCTCAATGAATTTAGGGAGATCCTCCTGCTTAATTACGTGAGCGTTACCACCGCCACTATGGGTCGCCGGGACCAACGCTGCCGAGAGCTCTTCTTTCGAAGGGGACTAAGCCAACAGGGCATGGGCCAAGCCAGGACCAGTATACTACGTTTGTGAGCGATATGTCCTCAATGGCCTTCATTCGAGATTCATCAGATTGCATCTGCATCCACCGTACATTCCGCTGGTGCTTCTCGGACTGCAGATGCACACTCATAAAGTCGAAAGAAATACACGTCTTCTTCCGGCATAATTCGCAGTAGAGCCAACCCTTTTCTAGGCCTATAAGGGAACACTCAGGTCACTCTATTGCTCTCAAGTAGAATAATACCGTAGTATTTCTTCCCGTCCGAGAGACCAATAAAGTTGTTCTCGAGAATGGCCCGCTGACTTGCCGGTAGGGCATCGTATTCTTTTTGGGGATCCCAATCCGGGGGCACATCCCACGACGGGGACGAACAGTCTGAAATAATATACTACTAGGTTTTCCTCAACGAACTGGCGGAGCTCGCCACGTGTCAGGCGTTAAGCGAGTTTTGCTATAAACTTTGAGAGACACATGTTCACTTCATCAGCTATTGCCCAACAACCGACAGAGGCCCAAGACCGGCCTCTACTACTTCGTTTGCCGGCAGGAGGGCCCTTATCATTAGAACGTCTATCAGGGTCCCACGTGCCCTTCCACAAGCTGCCCCCCAAGGCTCTCGAGCCCGTAGTCGACTTCTCCCCTAAAGCCAACACACTCCTTCACATAAACTTACACCGCGGGTCACGACCGGCCAGCTCCAAGACGGCCCTTACCCCATTTGCCAGAGTTTCCCCACGATGAGGCGTCGGGCTTCTCATCATCCTTCTGCCCTTTCTCCTCCTTCACCTTAGGGGCAGCCGGTCGGCCCTTCTCTTGGACGGCAATCTCTGAGACGTTAGTTGATCCACAGACGTAATTCGAGGCTCACCTTGCTCGGTCGGGGGTTCCTTCTCGGGGCCGTCGGCGGGTGAATAATCCTCCCCCTCAGTTGGGGGCTCCGTCCTGAAACAACAGAGACTTCTACTACAGCAGCAACCAACCCAGCCAAAGCTGCACGTACTTGAGCCCTCCTCCTGTCATGGAATGAGCGGCACTGAGCAGCACAGAGCGAGGGGCATCCTGCTCCCCAGACCTGACCAGAAAGTGCGTATAGCGTGCGTCCTATATATACAGTGGAGACAGACACTTATGTTGCTAACGAGCTCGACTTGCACATTGACTTGTCAAACGCGGACTCATGTAACTCACCAGTGGCCGCCTTGCCCGCCGCCGCCGCCGCTATCCCCGATGGAAGGCATGACAATCAACAAGCCAGAGGGAAATCAACTGTCACTATCACCCCCGATACACAATAGACTCAACACGTCGGACTGTGACACACCACATGGTTCACAGCTGGCCTTGCAGCGGAGCGGTTGAAATGCGACCTCAGACCATTCCCATCTATTGGTACTCCACTGAGTAGTGAAGCGCCAATCGCACGCTGGTGGTCCACGCAATTCATACGGCCAATCATGATCTCCAGCTTGTTAGACTTCTTGGCAGTGTGGAAAAATATGCACATGGTCAACCACATATGTTGGTGACAGTGCGAAGACTACGAGGAAATTTTGGGAAATTGTTATTGGTTTCTGTAAATTTAGACGGATTTCATGTGTAAACTCCTATAACTAGCGAGGAAACTTCGGGACTGATCACCGTAGGAGAGGAGGTGACAATGCACCACCCCGGCCATAATAGAGGATCATCCAGGAACCTTTGATATTCCCGGGCGAAAATCATTTTGAATTTTCCACATTCTTCAATCAGCGTCCCATTTATATGTCATCACATTGTAAGCATCTCCCTTATTTTTATCAACCCCTGGGGAGCGCTTTCCCCGAGGCTGGATGAATCCCTAGACCATACCTCTCAGTGTCACTATCAATAGCTCTGGCCACTCACAGGAGTACCCCACTAGTAGCAAGCCAAGAACTTCAACACGTAGAAGTAATGGAAAATAACAATCAGAAATCCTCATGGGTTCTCAGTGAACCGTGCACGTAGAGACTCATTCCTCCTCTCTAGTTCCCCACGCCGTCCTTCCAGTACATGGCGAAAACTGAAACCCATGATCACTACTCCGTTCACAAGTTCATCGACCCACCCAGGAGGCAGCAGTCGGCCATTAGGGGCGTATAAAGGCTCCTCCACACAACACGGAGCAGGAGTATCAACAACAGGTATGGGTGGTGGAGGCGGTAGTGTCGCCAGGGAGGAGACAGGAGACGAGGCCTGATCTCAGCGGTACCAACAAGTTGCTGCATGTGTTGGTGACAATATGAAAATTCTAAGGAAACTTTGGGAATCCTCTATTGGTTTCTGTACACTCCTAGCCGAATTCGTATATGAACTTCTATGTGAAGAAAACTCTTGAGCTCAGCTGAGAGAAGCAAAGATATATTCCAATCAACCAACCCTACCCCCTACCCCTACCTCCCCCTCCACGAACGGGTCCCGACTAGTAGCAGCCTCCACCACCTGCTGCCTCCAAGCCTCTCTCTCTAATGCCGTTTTGTGTCTATACTACCACCACTACCTCCACCCTACTTCAATACAACTACGGCTCACTTTTTCCCATTTATATGCATCTCCAAGCACCACACAGACTGCGGGTTTTTATCACACAAAGTGCATCGATAACCCATTGGAGTTTCCTCTATGAACTTCGGCAGATCCGCACTGTCGGTAACAGAAATCCACCGAATCTGCTGTGCTGAGGGACCCTGAGCCCAAAGTCCTCAAAAATGGTTTTCTCATATTTTCACTTTAACCGCTGGTGCCTGTCGTTCTTCCTGCCACCGGAAATACCCAAGATTCGTCTCGTGCTTTTTCGAGAGGATATGTGACAACATCGCCCCCGGTAGAATATGCGTCTTCTTTTCACAGGCCAAGCACACCAGCCACCCCTCCTCAACTACCACCACCTCTCCCACTAGGCACACTCCAGCAAAACCTACCCTCTACGCCATCGCTGAGGACCACACTATTCCTCTCTAACAGCGTTCGCTCGTCCTCAGGCAGCCTACTATACTCCAGCTCAGGGTCGTACTGCTCCTGAACTGGGCAGTTGAATGGTACCAAGCCACAACATAGGGCCACCTTCAGGCCATTAGTATAAACAGGTGGAGGGACACTTGAGGTAACTACTGCTCTGGGCCATAATGGGGTAGTGATTGAAGACCGTGTCGCGAGTCCTGTACATAACCATTCAGTTCGCTCATAGGGACGGCAGTACTACCACTGGGAGGACAGACAGTCGAAGCATCAAAGCTACTATAGACCAGACCAGAGTTATCTAAGCTCGACTTCATCCGGACTAAATCGTACCACTCCTCCCTCAACTTCCCACCTCTACCATTCTTCCAAGACTCCCCATTACCCCATTCACAACGGTCCGCTCCACCTGAAGTCCCACCGGTGGTGTCGCACCGAAACCTGACCTTGGTCACCTTCCTCCACATTCCACCAGTGGTTGGGCCCTTGCGTGTAGCAGCCCTCCCACTGCCTTCCGTGTACGACCCTGTTCGAAGCTTTCATTATCTAAATCAACCCACCCTCCAACTCGGCATAGGAACCTAGCCCTGAGCTCCCTCACCACTCGGGTTAGACAATCTCTCCTCTAGGCGCCCCCAAGGCGACATAAACAAACACTGTAAAAGCAGTCACCTCAGCCCCATTGATATTCTCATACACAAGGCAGGCTATCGCACAGCAGGACATGTGGAACGTGATATACTACTGAACTAACACTGTGTGATGCGTTGTTGTTTTATAAGCGATAAATACTGGCCTAGTCTACGCTGTGTACCTACCGCGGTGACACGCTGGTGACACCTACAATAGAATTCAGCTTACTGTCCCGCAGTCCGTGAATGTTCTCCCCATAGACGCCTCTGGCAAAGCCTGTGTACCTATCACTGGGATCATATCGTCAAGTCGGCCGTCCTCCACAATCGATCCCCCAACCCTCCCATAGATGAGACTAGTCATAAGGGCTCGGGTGCACATTACGCGCGCCCCTATAAGTACTCATCTTCCAATCAGATGCTCACCACCTTACCGAGGTATGTGCATCCCTATGGGTGGTAACTCGAGACCATAACCCTCCTGGCCTGGTGAACGACCAGCATAGTCAACATGGATACCTGTGAACACTACCACACCGGACCCTCCCTAACACGAGGGAGGTACCAGTGAACGGACATGCGTTGGTTCCTCGCCGCATGTGCATGTAGCTATTACTGAGCACGGGGTTCTCCGTGTGGTCATCTGACGCCACTCGAGGTACCTTCGAAGTGATAAAGGAAACTGCATGAAGGTCTCTTGAGCTATACTATATCCTAGCTTAGGCTTAAATTGGCAACATACTTAAAACAACATTGAAACCATTTATTAGCTTACCATTAACACCATCAAGCTTGGTGCGAATTCAATTCCAATCACAAAAAACTGTATCGGACAACGACTGTGAGATTCCGTAGGCACACGTGTTCGAACAGATTTGAAACTACATGCCCGACGAGTGGGTTACTAATGACTAGGACCTTGTTCTCCTCAACTCATGACCCTTCACAATCGTCCCTACTGCACAATATCCTACAAGGTGTGCTAAAGTCTAGGCTAGTTACTATGCTATGCTAATATAATGATACAAATGATAATAAGACGTTCAATGGAGTTTCACTCGTGATGTGAAAAACACTAGTGAAAAACACATTTCACGACTATCACCGCAAATATCGCGTCTTTCACCGAGTTTTACGCCACTTCACGTAAAACGGGTAAAACTCCAAAGTATTGTATACTAGTATGCTTGATGTTGAGATGGATAAGGGAGAGTCCTATTACTGTGTTGCCCCACATAGATCTACTTACCATAGTATTGCCGTTAGTGAACAAGTACCCAGACTTCAGCTGTCCATGACCATGATAGGGCCTGATAGGAGCCTGATCAACCGAGACTGCTTATGTGGTGGTACCGCTTCATATGGCCGAACTCGGCGATGTCCTGAGCGCTCAGACTCCTGCTCAAGGTATTGGTCCAAGATTCACCTAAAAGATATCCATACGACCTCAAGATACGCGAAGATTCCTCGGTGAGCGCACTGCGAAGATTTGACTCACACCCCCAGCACTACCAAAAACGTTCTCAGAGGTTTTCCCAGGAATAAATCCCATATATCCCGGAATCCCGTCCAGGATGCTCAGTGTCTGAAGGCCCTATCACTACTATCAGAGTAGATGGACCTACTGTACCTTTTGAGAGCGTGAATGTGGCAGTTCGTAGCTGTTGGCCGCCCGAGACTCCCTATAGTCACCAGCAACAGGCGTGTGTATCCCTGAGGACACCCATAGGCTGACCAGCTTGGAAAACTTCCTTTACTACCTCGGGCGTCATAGGAGACAGTACTGCGCCTTGACCCGATGGAGGCTGGGGTGGCGATGGTGTCAACCTGAAAATTGAGCTTAGAGGGGTCCGCGATGATACCGCGCAGAATCTTGCGCGGTATCTTTCAAGGTTGGCATTCAAAAGATTCGAAGGAGGTCCAATGGTGGCCCTTCCCGCCGTCACGCGCCACTAAATTAGTACTGTGGATGCAGCCCTCCGGGTGATGCCGATTGACCTAGCCGTCCGTTTACGCGACGACATCACCTCTATCCTTCTGGCTAACGAGCAATGAGGGGAGTTTCGTGGCGCGTGACATTTAAGAAATCGCAACCGCGCACGCCCGAAGTCTGCTACAACATTACTCCCGTGGCTGCGGACTCCACGGTGTGGAGTCCCACCAGACTCTCACCTGTGAACTTGTTTGCACAAGTGACCTCCAGCAGGATGCTCCACGACGTCGTGGCTTATTGTATAGTTCCGTAACCTTCGCACTGTAGGAAAGCGAATACTACATAGTAATGTTCCGCTGCGGGGTCTGTTTATTTGTTTGTTGATAGACATTCCTCTTGTGACTCGGATAACCTACCATGTCAGACGTGTATAGCTCTGTTCCCATGAAAAAATTGTGGACTTTGTTCAGTCTAGTTGTGTTCGAGTCCGATTCCGACTGGTATTCTCAGGTGACTGTTTTCAGTCACGAATGTCATATTATCAATCACCATTTGGTGGGAACACTGCGGGAGGCCCAGGCACGTCGGTGCCGGTCCAGTCCTCTCCCTTCCAAGGAGGAGCACCTCAGATGGCCCCTCCACCGCCACCTCAGGCAGGGCACCAGCAGCCTAATGGTACGCAAGGAATATTCGCGGAGTGCGGGGGTATCTTGTGGTTGAGCGTGTTGGATACAGATTAGGTTACTTAGCATGGATACAAATGAGGTTACCCTCAGGTCCTTACGGCAGCCCACCACCGATGCCCGGTGGTCAGCATTCGATGCCGGCCCCTACGGGCCACCAGCCCAACGTCGGCCCACCGCGGGTACCAGGCCAACACATAGCAGGTCCGCCGCCCCCCTATGGTAGTATCTTTCAGTACCTACGTTACTGGTACCCGATCTCTTCAGCATCAACACCGACCAACGCTGTTCCGGGACAGATTTTCAAGTACGTTGCTCCTGGTCCTGCGTATAACCAGTCACCAGCGATGGTCCAGAGTCCTATGGCACCGGGGGGAGGGCAGATATTGGAGGTGAATAGTGCTGTGATGTGGTTCGGTCATGACCAACTGTAGACTGCCGAGTGCGATCCTGAGCTCAACGCTGGCCCTGAGTTCCTCAGAAGTAGTTTCAGTGTAATGCCTGCCAGTGAATCCACCCAAATAAAGGCTAAGCTGCCTATAGGTGAGCAGCTATCATCCGAAAGGTCCCGGGTTCAATCCTCAGCGCAGGTTTTTTCTGCCAGCCTTTGGCCCACACTGACAGGCAGGTTCCCGTAGCTGATGTGATCCATCGATGTGCGCGGTGTCGGACGTAATCGATCTCCTGCCGCCTTCTTCTGGAACAAGCGAGCCTCAGGTACCTCAATCCTTTTGCGGCATTAAACTTGCAGTTGCGGAGGTGGATTTGTAATCTCTGTGGTCACTCCAACGGCATAGACGTTTATGAGCCTCCACCGGAGATGACCTCTGGTACAGTTGACTTTATCGCTACTCAGGACTATATGGTAGTCGGGCTTGTAGAGGTAGTGGGCATTGGGAAATGGTCGCAGGTTCGACCCCCGGTGCCTCCAGTTTATGTTTTTTGTTTCGAGAGGAGCTACACAGCAGTATCCACGGGGTTGGTCCGTGTGGCCGCTACTGCGATAAAGGATACTCTTCCAAGCCTTCCTGAGCGGTCACAGATTGCCCTTATGACATTCGATGACAAGAATGTGAGCATATTTGATTTGAAGGTGAGGGCTTTCGATATGAAATCTCGGAAAAGTGGGGAAAAATAGTTATTATTATAATTGGCAGTATAATTCGGTCGTTGTTCGAATGAGTTTCAAATGGCGTCTTCTGAACTCAGAGTGCTAATGGTACGGAATATGTGATTACCGATGTGGACGAGCCCTTCCTGCCCAAGCCGATGGACAGCCTTCTAGTGAACCTCTGCGACGATGCTGTTAAGGCCACGGTCAACAGCGTCCTTGACGGCCTCGCTGAGATGAACCCACCGTCGGTAGCGACAGACTGTTGCTGCGTTACGGCTGCAGTGAAAATGGCCAACTTGGTCATGCGCCACTTCGGTGGTAAACTTAGTGTACTCTCGTGTACGAAGCCTATCGAGCTTACGCCCAGCAAACTGAAAAAGGAGGAACGGGCTCTTGGTAGTAGGGAAAAGGCAGTGTTGGAGGAATATATGTTTGCCTTCCTCAGCTGAGCTCGGGAGTTTCCTCACTAATTATACAATTTTATATACGAATCTGCGTATAAATATACAGAATTTTCCCGAGTTTTTTTCGGAATTTTTCATATTGCACCCAACATATGTGGTTGACCATGTGCATATACTCCTGCACTGGTGGAAAGGGAGTACTGGTGAGAGTTGGTTTCAGATGCCACGAGTATGATACCGCCGTCGTCGTCAGTTTTCAAGGACATGACTTCGGACCTTGTAGCCGTGCAGATTACGGTGGAACTCTTCGTTGCAACGGACAATTTACATATGGTAGTTGCAGGGTGTGGGAATCGAACCCGCGACTGTTTGATTGGGTAGGATCTCGCCTCACTAGCCCCTCTTGCTAAGTACACAGGAGGCGATATGCGGTATTATCCGCTGTTCCGGGAAGCGTTCCGCGGCGAACATCTGCGGCAGGATATTCAGCATATGCTCACTCGTGAGATTCTCATTGATCTCTACTAGGGTTATGAAGATTCCTTGCCAGGCGAGACGGGCTTCGAGGCTGTGATGAAGTTCAGAGTGTCCCCTGGGTATCAGCTCAAGAGCTACCATGGGCATCTCTTCCAACGGTGAGTGGATAGCACTACTGATCGATAGAGAGGCACGGTGGTGGTGGTCAGTACGCGAGATTTACTAGTGGCGCCCAACTGTACGGAAGACGAGACCTTTGGCTGCATTGTTGGAGTTAATAAGGACGTACTAGCAGTCCTAATGCAATAGTCTTATTAGGAGGATCGGCCCTTTGTTAGTTCTCAGGGCCACAAGCACGCTCAGTGTGTATACAGGCAGCTTTGCTATACACTTCCTCTGCTGGCGAACGCCGTATTCGGGTGAATACGTCGCAATACCCGAAGTCCTTGGATGTACGGGGTTGGCATCGTGTCAGGCCACTCGTTGAGGTATGTGTCAGGTTGAACAAGTGATGGCCTCATGTGATGCCCAGGCGGCTGCTATCGTCATGGGCAAATACGCTATAAATGAATCGAGGAATGTTAGTGATGCCAGGAAGTAGGCAGTGGGGTCATCACTGTACTTCCTGTTAGTTGCTACTGTAAGATACCTCTTGGACACGACACAGGCGGCCTTGGCTGGTCCTAATGCCCGCCTAGAGAATTTAAGCGCACTCCCTGGGTAGGTGATGAACGGAAGAAGCGTTGTCTCTTCGACAATTGCAGTATTATTGTTTTTGTTGGGTAGGTTGGTCCTAGGCCTGCTGAAGAGCGATGTGTTCAGTGCTGCTGGTGACATCACTCGTGATGCTAGAGCTTACGAGGCCCACAGGTAACGTGTCAATGGCCACACGGCTTTGGTCCATCTTGGTTACTCTCGTCAGGTTTGAGTCCCTTCCCATCACTTTGGGAGACGCATTAGCTGACCCTAGGATGTTTGCAGTAAGTCTCCTGTGGACGAGCTGTATGCCCTGCCCGGGTTAACGTAGTATTTTGTAGGTCCATAATCTAGCGGGCACGCGTGCAGGGTATCCCGTTGAAGGGGATGACAGCGATAGAGTTGAGATGCCAGAAGAGGTGGGCTTATAGTATTGATAGGAATAGTAGGAATTGTGGTAATTAAAACACTGCGTACAGCAGTAATAGTATAAATGAATCTGTGTGTATATCCACTAGAGAGTAGTGTGTTCGTCAGATTCATCCGCTCTCAGCCCAGTCCATGAGTTCTGATGGAGCCTTTGTGATTGACGACGGAGAGAACATCTTGTTATGGTGATACTAGGGCAACTACCGGTCCAGCAGTGATGGTGGTTATTCTGGGCAGGTTGGGCCAAAGCGTGTCGGGTCAATTTTTGAATGGTGTGTTCGGCGTGGGGTCTCTGGTAGAGATCGTTACAGATTTGGGTTCTGGTGCAATAGTCAGCACTGGGGATGACAACTGTAAGGAGGTCATCGTTGCTCTATCATAATTACCCCTTTGGTGTAGCCCTCCGACTGGTGAATATTATAGAGGAAATCAGACGGGAGCGCCGCCACTATATGCCGTTGGTTATACTACCTCAAGGCCACCCACAGGAGAACAGGTGAGTAGCCATGTCTATCTGGCTCTGTCGTGTGAGTGATACGTTAGGTTTTTCGAGAGGCTTGTGGCGGACCGAACAGCGGGCACTCAAATTTCCTATGAGGAGTTTATGCAAAGGCTAGGGGTAATGCGATGGCTTCCCGACTCACTTCGCCGACTTGTTGGTGATAGCTCCGAGGGCAGACAGTACCAGTAGCTACGGCAGCTGGAATGGCAGCCTTCCCCCAGCAGCACATGAACGGTCCCTCGGTGATGCCTGGTCAAGCATCGGGTAGGAGGACGCCGATTGCTGCCCCTATGGGTAGGTATTGCTCTTGTGAGGGCCAAAGGGGTTGATGTGTGGTGGTGCTCAGGGCCTCCTGCTCTAGCTGAGGGGAAGATGCAGGGCGGACCACCTCCTCCTTCTCCTCCACCCATGATGGCTGCGATGCCAGGGGGCTATCAGCAGCAGGTGAATGCTTGTAGGAGTGTTTGGTGGCGACGAGCCTGTCGTTCAGACACATCCTATGGGCAGCACATACTCGTACTCGTCGGGCCCTAACCAGTCCTATCGGCGATAGGATAGCGTCTTGAAGGCCACCGATGATCATTAGTTTGTAGTTGTTGTACATAAGGCCCAAAAAATACTTGTTACTCCTTCCTGTCCTTCCCCCTTTCAAATAATGTACCAGTGCCGTCGGAGGTGATAATCTCCCAGTGTTCCAGTTTCGATGTGGAACCCTGTGTGCTGCGTTCAGTGTTGTAGAGTAATGGAAGGTGTCAGTCGCCCCTTTGGGTTGGTCCTGTAATGCAAGCCCATTCGGGCCACAGCAGTAACCCGTTTGGGATGGCCTCGAGCCGCAGTCAGGCAGTGGTCCAGACAAGCCCCTTCGGGCTTGGTGGTAGCATCATCGGCCGATCACTCGTGCTACGGATGGCTGAAATGACAAAGTTGTAGTAGGTTCAACGATGGTCAACGGTCGTCGGCTAGAGGGCCCAGGAATGGCATCACCGCTGGAGGGTCAATGCACTACCTCAGCTCAGCTGCGCCTCCACTGGCTGCTGGCCAACAGCAGTATGGGATGCGGCCTCCAGGGCGGGGGGGCAGAGGTAGTGGTGGGCAAATTGGGGAGACGAGTTATTGCCGATCTTAGCGGGAGGAGTGATACCCTCAGCTGAGCCGGGTTGTTATGGAGGTCGTCAGCAAGGGAACCAATTCAATGCTTAGGGGATGTGCATTGGATCATTTTTGACTTGAATGATATTTGTTCTATTATTAGTCCGTAGTGGTACTACCACCGGACTCCGAGTCTTGCAGTCTACCCAGATCTTGTCGGTGTGCTGCTTTGTTCATGTAACGATATTGATTTCACACAGGAGCACTCTTGTCAAACATGCAGTAGCACGCCCGTAAATGCTAAAATCTCCCTTATGTTGGTGTTGGGTTCTCGAGTATCCAGTGGTGAGTTCCCAGTAATTGTCGCCCAGTACTTGCCGTCGTCAGAGCATCTCATGTGTGGTATGGGTTGCAATCCCAGGCTAGTCCATGCAATGTCCACTTCGGTCTGAGCTTTAGTCGCCTTGTTATCATAGCGGCACTATGAATAATCGTCAGGCGCTATACGTCTCCTTCGTTTGCGACCGACATAGGTAACATGTGTAGCTCGTTGGGTTAAAGACGCTTCGAGATGTCGGGGGTGGGAATCGATCCTGGGACCTTTGCAGTTGTGCTTAGTGATGGATGGCGAACCTCCCCAACCAAGTACAGCTCCACCTCATTCCCCAGGTGGAACTGATACTCTCATGACTGACGAGAAACCCCAAAGTCATCTCGATGTGGTTTCCACGGCTGTTGATCACATCGAGGCAGCCGCTGGCAAGGCGAACACAGCACAGTCTAGCAACGGAGTGGCAAGTGCTCACCCTGAGGACGATGCGGCCAATGCTATTACAACCCCTATCGAGAGTCCGCTTTCGGAAGAGAGCTGCGATACACCCGTGAAAGAGAGCGACAATGATGGTAAATAACAACAATATGTGAACATCAGTTCGTCGTCCGAGATTTGGTTGCCTCTCAGACAGTCCGTGCGAGTCGGGCGCCCCGAGCCCAGCGGCTAGCAGTGTTGAGGAGAATGAACGCATGGCTGAGGCCATCCACGATGACATGCCTGAAGACCCTCTAGATGTCGGTTCCGGGTGAAATCGTATTTTACGCAATTTTTAGTGATTCTGCACACGATTTTACTCCATTGGTTGTCTCCGAGTTGTCTTATTTTTCCCCACCACTTTGACGTTATCAACCTGTGTTCATCACTCAGAGGCTCCTCACATTAACAGACGCCTACGCTGAGAGAATTCACCGCGCGGCATCGGTTGGCATCTCCCTAGAGCGTTCGCCTCGCAAGAGGTCCGCCTCCGGTGGGAGCGTTATTGACAAGCAACACAGAGGACAAACAAGGGAACAAGATGAAGATCAGGTTGCCCCTCGGGACTGCTGCTGCTGGCGTCCTCGTCGTAGCGCTCAGTCGTCTTCTCGCGATGCTATTGATAATGACGTACTCTAGTAGATGACTTAGGACCGTCTAGAGGCTCACATTCGCACGACGGTTACTGTTGGTGTGTAGATGCTGCTGCAGCTGGAGCAAGAGGACGACGACGAGGAGGAGAAACATACGACGGGGAAGAAAGTTATGATATCCGCTCGTATGCCCCAACCAGAAACTATCATGGGTAAGGCTTCATCACTAACATTTCCAGGTCAAATCAGTTTTTCACCTTTTTGGTTGATGTTTTACTTTTTTCCTGCAACATTTCACCCATGGGTTCTAATAAAATGCCTAGAAGGCTAATGTTGTACCCTGTTCATTCGAAAGTTTAGGAATTCAGTTTAACCACGGACGTGTGGTCGGTCCTCTTATCTAGCCAATGTGGTACTTAGTTCCCTCAACACTCTTGTACCTTTCGTACTCTCGTTCTCTTTTACCTCGTTCCTGAACAACACTTTTGCATGTTCCTCCCCACTGTAGGTACAATGCGGCCCTATCAGTTGGATGGTCTCACGTGGTTGTGTCAACTGTGTGTGGCACATGTGAATGGAATCTTGGCTGATGAAATGGGGTTGGGAAAAACTCTGCAAACAATCAGGTATTTCTGACCATTAGGTGTCCATTCGAACTGTTGGCTGTAGTTTACTCACCACAGTGACGAGCAAGGGTTGGGTGCATCCTCCTCACATGGTCGTGGGGCCCAAGACTACCCTACTTAACTGGTTCGTGCTCATCAGAGGCATCATCATCATCATTATAGGTCGTCTTTCAGGGCGGGGGAGTTCAAGAGGTTCTGTCCGTCCATGCGTGTAATTCTTCTGCATGGCACTCATGATGAGAGGCGGGAGACCATTGAGGAGTATCTTATGGACGTTCGTGAGTCGACATAATGCACTAGCGTGTTTGATGGCCAACTTCATATTCCCTCAGCACAGCCGAAGTCTTTCGATGTTCTCTTGACCACCTTTGACGTTTGCCGTATAGAAAAGGCGGCTCTGAGGAAAATCCGTTGGGGGTAAGTCGACAACTTGGCCACTCGTGAGGTCCCATACCATCCCTCAGGTACTTCGTCATGGACGAGGCCCACCGGATCAAGAATGAGCAGAGCTCTCTGTCCCAAGTCGTGAGATCGTTCACTACACAACGGAGGTTGCTGCTCACCGGGACACCACTTCAGAATAACCTCCAAGAGCTCTGGTGGGGGAGAGAGCGGTTGTGGATTCCCCTGAGCGGTATTACGCTGTTTTTAGGGCACTCCTGAATTTCCTCATGCCCAGTGTATTCACCAATGCTAAGCAGTTCGACGGAATGCTAGAGAGGATCTCCCAGGAGCACGAAAGTGCTGCCAACCATCAGGAATCCAAAGGCGGTCGGAGGCAATTTCAATCTGTCTCGTTCGAAGATGTTTTATCAGGTCGCGATGTTATCACCGTCCTGCATCGTATTCTGAGGCCGTTTATGCTGAGGAGGTAGTTATACGGTCAGTACTCAGTGCTCAGTTTGGTGGCATTAGGTTGAAGTCCGACGTGGCGAAGGACCTGCCAGAGAAACGGAGCGTGTATGTCTTCGTCCCGGCAACAGAAATGCAACGGACACTGTATCGCGACCTGCTGATGAAGAATACGGTATTGTCCACCGAGTCACTGAGTGGGGTATCGTCTTGGTAGGATTGTATTGTGAACGAGGGAGCTAACTCGAACAGTGGCCAGCAGCAGCATAAGATGCGACTGTTGAATACATTGATGCAGCTACGAAAGTGCTGTAATCATCCCTATCTATTCGAAGGTAACGCCGTATAGACTAACCCTTTCATAATCATTCACGGCGAGAAATCATATAATGGAGTTTCACTAGTTTTACGTGAACTGGCGCAATACTAAATGTGAAAATCGCGATATTCGCGGTGATATGCGGTAGTCGTGAAACTCCAACGTACAAGGTTTATGATGTAATAGCTCTAATAATATATAATGACTTTATAGAGGTGGAAACGATGGAGCATATCGAAATTGATTGCGATCTGCGGTGGAGAACCAGTTCGGACTTGCTGTTTAGGCATGGAGCCAGGACCGCCCTATTTCGATGGTCCTCATCTCTGGGAAAATTCTGGTAAGCTCCGCGTGGTAGACAAGTTGCTCGAGCGGTTAGCGGTCCCGGGACCACAGGGGAAGAACCAGGTAGGGGCCTTTAAAAGGGCATTGCCATATAGTTGTTTTGGTAGGTGCTTATCTTCACACAAATGACTAGGATGCTAGACATAATGGACGACTACCTCCGACTGAAGGGCTACGGTTATTGCCGCATCGATGGTGACACTGCCATGAGTGACAGGTAGGCCAACCGCAGTCACCGCTGCTTCGATGAGCTGGGATTCATTTCTTAGGCAAGCGATGATCGATGATTTCACTAGGCCAGATAGTGACAAGTTTGTAAGGCTGCGAAATATAATAGGACGCGGAAGAGTTTTATACGTGCAGGTGTTCATCCTCTCTACCCGTGCTGGTGGCCTCGGCATCAACCTGAATACAGCAAACTACGTCATCATATATGATTCTGACTTCAACCCTCAGATGGACTTGCAGGCTATTGATAGAGCTCATAGGATCGGCCAGAAGCGGCAGGTAGGCTCAGTAGCCTGAGGGGAACGGTTGAGGTACTCTTGGTCAGGTGACGGTGTATCGTCTGGTAACACAAGACACTGTTGAGGAGAAGATAGTCGAACGAGCGGCCAAGAAAATGCAGATTGACAATCTCGTGATACAGAAAGGGAAGTTCAACCAGGCCCGGGCTAGCAACGCTCCTACGAAGGATGAAGTATCTCAGATCATCCGCTTTGGAGCACAGGAGGTAGTCATAGTTGACGTTCCTATGTCGAGGGCAATGTTGTGTAGGTGTTCAAGCCATCACAAGGACAGCAAGAGGTTGACATCGACGCTATACTGAGGACAGCTGAAGAGAGTAAGCAGCGCTGTACAGTGGTCTGGGGAATTTCCTGTTGTCAGGGACGGCCGATATTGATGCGCAAATGGCAACCCTGTCGGAGACTCTGAATATCAATAGTCTGTCTTTGGACGGCAGGTGAGGTCGTGACTGGTTGGATGGGGAGTAGTGCTGTTGCTTGGCAGCGTTCTTGATGCTCATAAACCAGCTGTGAAGGACGATCAGGAGACTCCAACAGATGAGGACCTCCCAGAGGAACTCAAATTGGTAGGTAGTGGTGTAGTTGGGGAGCCATGGGGTTGTCAGGCGGCCAAGGGCATATACGACATCGGTCCACGTGTGAGGAAAGAGCGCTTTCAGTTGGTGGAAGACCATCCCGCACCGAGGAAGAAGCGGGCAAGGGTAGTAGTACTTGGAGAGGCTCCTTCACAACACTGTGTCTATCTGAATCCTCGACTTTGGCGGATACTATCGAGTGTCATAGTGAGTATGATACTCGGTTGTACTCGCCCAGATAAAATTTCAATTGATTGTATCAGCAAACTATCATCTCACAGTGCTGACCGCAATGATAATAGGAGATATTACTACTCAATTTTCATAGGTCCCGGAGTGGCGGGCAGAAGTTGGAGGAGGGTACGATCATCAGCTGTATAACTCTAAGAGGCTGGATGAGCTAGACAAGATAGAGTACTCCGCAGCCTGTACTCCGCCGCATAGTTGGTATGCGTAGATATGCGTGGAACAAGTACATGGCCGGGGGATCGGCTCCCAAGTCGGAGGAGTCGGTCACTGCGTCGCCAAGCCCTTCGGAAGGAGAGAGCGAAGTGGACCAACAGACGAATGATACACCACCTGCTGAGTTCACTGGTGAGTCATAAGGATGGGGGGAAACTTTGGGGATATTCTCCGTTGTAGGTGCGATGAAGGCTGAGAAGAAACGGTTGTTAGCTGAGGGCATTCCGCACTGGTCGAAGAAGCAGTTCAACGCCTTCGTTCGGGGCTGCAAGACGTATGGTAAGGACAAGTTGGCGAAGATAGCTGAGGAGATCGAAGACAAGAGCCTGAGCGAGGTAGTAGTAGTCTGTGATGCTGGCTTCCTAGTATAGGAGTTCCCAGCTGCATGCTCTGGTAGGTACGTATGTTCCACCAGGCGTTCTTTAGTCGAGCGGAGAAGATGATGGGGAAAGCGGGAGGTCGTATAATTCAAGACATCGACAAATGTACACAACAAGTTCAGGAGCTACAGGAGAGCGTGGAGGTATCTCTGCTCTCGCCCTGGGGGTGAATCTCAGCATGTGATAGGCGCTCAATAATCGCATTGAAGAATTCGATGGCAACGTTTGGTCGGACCTCAAACTACCAGCGGACCATGCTGACAACAGAGCGAATCGGAAAGTGCATATAGATGGATCCAATCAGTTCGAGAGGTAGGTATACTCGGCCAATGTGGGAAAATATGGACAGGGTCAACTTCATGTGTTGGTGATGATATGAAAATTACGAGAGAATTGTCGTTGGTTTTTGTTCACATTCGCATAATCAGTGAGGAAAATCCTAAGGTCAGCTGGGGGTAGCGAACACATTTTCAACACTGTACTCGGACGTGATCGCTTAGTTGTTGGGGCCTGTCTGTTGATCATCATAGTGATGATGCCTATGGCGTTCAGGTTCTGGTCGGAGGCTGAGGACCGAGCTTTGATGTGCGCCTTGTACAAATGTGGTTATGGGAAATGGGAAGAGATACGGTAGGTTACAGCATAGCGAGGGTAGCATAGGAGCGTCTTTGTTCAGAGTACTTTTGCGCTATTCAGTAGTGCACCAGTTCAACTTCAATTTGCAGTTGCGGACATCAGATCAAATCAAGAAGCGTTGTGATCAGCTGATGTCTATGAACTGTACGATCGTGACCATTGACTCGGACATTAACTCGTCCATTTCAGTCAAGGAAGAGAAAGCGGCTCTCGAGGAAGCTCTGCGGGCGGCCGCATCGGCAAAGAAGAAGCGCAAGCACCATAAGGACAGTGCTCAGAAAAGTGAGTGATTCGGGCTGGGCTATGGTCCGGGTTGTCGATGGGATTATGGTTCATGGACAGGCTCGGCCAAGAAGTCTCGAAAACGGGAGCATGATGAGAACGGGTCTCCCGCATCCCAACCGAAGAAGAAGGCGAAGACTCGAGGCAGCAAATCTAGTACGCATAGCTGTCTTGATGAGCTCATGCTTCATTCGCTCATTCAGATGCTACTCCTTCCCGATCTCGAGGCAGCCAGAATGAGCTCGCATCTGTCAAGTCAGCGAATTCCGGAGCCTCCGGGAAGAAGAGGAAAAGCAGCAGCACTAAACGTAACGCCAAGTCGGCAACATGTGTCCCATTCTGTGTTTGTAGGTAAAACTCCTAAAGCGAAGTGACTCTATTATATCGTCTCCAAGCGCTGCCGTTCACAGCGGGAACGTTTGGTCTCACTGTATAAACTGTTTGTCATATTTGCACGTTGCACAGTTCTTTAGCGTTTTCGCGCTACATCTGCCGTACTGGGTCGCGTTGGTAGTAGTATGTGGTTGACACGCTGCGGGGCTCGAAATAGAAGAAAGAGAGGGATAACACATGTGGGAGAGATCGTGACTATTCTCAGTAAACTGAGGTTATTTGCACTGTAGAACTGTATCGGGTGGTTGTGTACTTGAGTGCTATCACACAACATTTCCTTGCAATGATCGAAGGCCTGATTTATCCTCGATGTACGATACTGCTGTCACATCCATAAGGGAAGTGGTGGGAACTTCTCCGCCGAGCTTATTTAGATGGTCTACGAGGCATGAGGATGCCTGGCTGATAGACCTTGTATGTGAAATTAGTTGGTAAGGAGAGGACGCAGTTACACTATGACCTCTAAGCTCATGTCTTTACTCGGACTTGTCTCCAGAAGCGATAAGAAGTTCGAAGCTCTAAACTACCATACAAACGCAACACTCAAGTCGAGCGGAAATAAATCTAAGCTTGGGTCCAGAAGACCCTCCACTGCTAAAAGAGAATGAAGTTAGACTCGTCAGCCAGACACCTACTGGTCGGCGAAATCGATTCCTCTTTGAATATCTCCCTTGAGCTTGTCACACACCTCCTTGAGTCGTTTAGACTCATGATCGTTGAGATCCTTGATCTCGTGCACCTTCAGCAAACCATCAGGACCAAAGTCGCACTTATAGGCGAAGAAAGGCAGGTCTCCATAAGGCACATTGACGAAAGCGCAGGCAGAAGTGGTACTCCCTCTCAACCCGCGAATAACGACATCGGCGAACTTGGCAGCCGCCAGAGCCATGGCAAGAGTGGCAGATCCAGAACCAGCCTTGGCGTTGACGACATCGGTGCCGGCATTCTGAACGTGAGAGTCCAAAGCGAGGACAGTTTCGTGATCAATCTTGACCGTGGGAGTGCACTGCGAGAAAACAGGCATGATGGTCACACCAGCATGGCCACCGATGACAGGGACGTCAACCTTGCTCACATCTAGGCCGAACTTCTCTGCGACGAACGTGTTAGCCCGAACAACATCCAAAAGGGAGACTCCAATCACCTTGCGATGATCGTAAACACCGGCTTTCTTATATACTTCGGCAACGATGGGGACCGTAGAGTTGACGGGATTGGTCACGATGAGGAGTAAGGCCTTGGGGGCATACTGAGCACTAGCCTTAGCAAGATCGCGTACGATACCCGCGTTGATACTGAAGAGATCGTCCCTGGTCATACCAGGCTTGCGAGGAACCCCAGCAGTAATGATGACAACGTCAGAGCCTTTGAGAGCCGCCTCGATCTCCTCCATACCAGCGTAGCCCTTCACTTGGGCGGGTGTGTTGATGTGACTTACATCCGCAGCAACACCGGCAGCAGGGGTACGAGCTTGGGGAATATCGTACAGAGCCAACTCGGTTATCATTGGGTTCATCTTCAACAACAGAGCCAGCGGCTGACCAATACCACCTGAAGCACCGAGCAAGGCAACCTTAGTCGACATTTACTCCGACAGAACTACGGGTCTGAACTGCGAAGGAAATTGTACGGCAATTTCTGAGCCAATGAGCAATCGCACTTCGTCATTTTCGCCCGCGCCCGCGTGCAAGTGGACCTGCGTACAACACTGATGAGTCACTAAGCCTGCCTGTTCTCCCTGCGTGCTGAAGGCCGAGCCGACGCTGAAGCAACCTCACATGGTAGACGTCAAGAGAAAACTGATTTTCTATCCGAAATTCCTTCTGTATCCAGAGAAGGAAAAGACTATCCCAAGGAATCTATAGAAAGCTTGTTCATGCGTGCAAAAGCTTCTCATCAACCATGTATGCGGGAAGGAACTTGTGGTATGAGTCTGTGTTTTACCCTGTGCGGCATCCCGCCTCCTCTAGCTCCGAGGCTTGACTGAGCGTTAATCGCTCCGTTCGACCATTATTGGCAAACTTCGATGGATGTTCGTGCAACTTTGAGTGTGCGGATTGCTTAGATAGACAGGTTGCCGCGAGCCGAAAGATCCATTTGCCAGAACAGACCCCCTTACAAGGCAGGCGCGTTTGTGGACTATTTTGAGAATTACCGTTGACGCTCCTGCCAACCTTGTCGGCCGCAGCAGAGTGTTATCTGATAGCTGTATCCACCTTTGGGATTGCGTTGCCAGGGTCACTAGCATCGACTACCTCAAGTATCAGTCGATGACCCGATCGCGACTCCGAGTAGATCCGTCCACAAACATCAACGCGGCTCTACGCCACATGCAACACATAGCATATGTCTCCGTCCAACTGAAGGACGAGGCCCCGATCGGGATGCCATGACTTCTTACAGAGTTTAGGTTTCAGGCAGATGTCAATATCCCTTATCAGTTCTCTTACAACACCATCGAGTCCGCATTCCTTTAGAAACTATATTTACGTGGGATGAGTTATTCGTCCCTACGAGGACGCTTCCTTTCTCGACTACGGTCTCTGTGGTCTCGATCGGAAGGTCTACGATCCCTCCTATCTCTTTCCCGATGCTCTCGCCCATGACCTCTCTCACGATCACCATCACGATCTGAGAACACAAGGCAGCATTCTCCGCTAGCCGGGATGAGGAGCTCCAGCATACCTCTCCCAGAACGAGATGAATGTCTGTCAAAGTCGCGGTCCTCTTCCTTCATAGGAGCTCCCCAACCACGACTCAAGTTCCCTCCTGAGAAAAATCAATACTCGCCTGGAAGCCCCTAGTGGTCTCACGTGAGGAAGGCTCCCGCCAACTGCGAGCATCTCCCCAACTACTCCGTCCCTGTTCCGATCGAGAGCTATGAGATTCTCTATCGCCTGAGATGAGAAGTAGTGAAAAACGCTCCCACTGACTGAACCTACGAGACGATGATCGCCTACGATGACTGCGATCAGCTCTATTCCAACTCCATTCACTTCTACCCCTGAGACCAACATATGGATACCTTCAATTGAGCCTTACAACGTACCTGTCATCTCCACCTTTGCCATGCGGAGCTGCCCAGCTCGCCGCCGCCGCGCCGGATGGTCTACCAATATGCATGAAAACGAATGGCCCGCCGTGGATGTTGGTACCTATTGGCAGGAGCCTGATGCCTTAAGGCAGCCCAGCCACTCGGACTCTTCTGTGCTTCGCCGTCCTACACCCATGAGGAAGGTGACTTTGTGGAATAAAATCCCCCAGGCTTACGTGATGCCCTCTCACAGGAGCTCCCCATCCGGAATTCGCTTCTGAGCTCTCTGGCTTGGCGCTCCAAGCACTAGCCGATCCTTGAGCGGCCCAACCTGAACATACAGGGGGAATGCGAACCAACTACAACATCACTGATCCACCTCCTGAGTCCTGTTTGCCAGGAGCTCCCCATGCGCCTAACAATGACATGAATTATCACGTGAACGAATAACTCCGACGGTCAAACCTCTGGGATTATCTCCGACAGGCGGTCGCCATGACTGCTGTCCTGGTGGGGGAGGAGGCGGCGGGGAAGGTGCTCTCATAGCTGGCGGTGGTGGCGGGGGAGGAGGCGGAGGCGGGGGCGCAACTCCTCCCTGCATGGCTGATAACCTGGACGGACCTCACGAGGATTCTCAACCAACCGAAGCCTCGTCTACCTAGTATCTACACGGCCGCCGGGTGGAGGAGGTGGAGGCGGTGGTGGCTGTTGTCGATTAGGCTTGAGCTCTTGGATGGAAGTCCTCAATAGGTCCTCGGGCATTCTAGGGACGAACTCAAAGACGTTAGGCACGCATTCACGAAGATACCAGTCGGGCACCAAATCAGGCAGCATCTGCCGACCATGTCTGAGGCGATAGTGTTACTCCTGATGACTAGGCCCGAACATGGACAAGCCTACTTCTCATGCCGTAGTCTGCACATGTTGCCCAAACGACAAAATCCGTATTTATATCTGCCAGCAGGGTTGTGTTACTGTAGATGCGGTATAAACTATCACTTTTGACATTCTACGGTTTCTATGTCGTGGCGGAGCTCGCAGTCCTTCTCAGTGCAGCGACCGTGTTTAACCCAGGCCACGCACTCAGGCATCCGGTTGACATCATATCTAAGGTCCACGACCAAATGATACGGATCTGGTTCGATCATCAACAGCCTCACTGATGCAGGAAATCACATTTGTCTCCTTTCATACACAAAGTCTTCAGCCAATGCTTGCACACGCTGAAGTACCTGCCTCTTGTTCCTGGTCTCGACTCCAACGAGCCTACAACAGAGCCATCGGAGGGGTAGTACAATCAACCATAAACATCTCCGTTCAAGGACGCACCTAGACTGCCGACCTCCTTCAGCATGGCTTCACCCTTCACTTCATCAATGGCGCGAAGATCTTCCTCGAAATCAAACTCAAGAGCATCTGTCGATGCAGCTTATAATCCATCATGGTACCACCCTAATACCTTCATCTGTGACGTCTGTCTCCGCCTCTTCCCATGATCCCTCCTCAGTGATAGGAGAGGGCAGAAAAGTGGCGTTCCGGTTGGCAGAGGGCGGTGGAGTGACCGGCGGTGGGGGCTGGAATTGCGTACGAGGCTGCGAGGTCAGGTCAAGCCACCACTCAGTAGCTCCTCATTACCTGCATCATCTTCCCCGGCGGCAGAGGAGGTGGTGGAGGTTGATTCGGAGTGGCAGGCTGTGGTGGGAGAAAAGAGGCCATAACGAAAATCGAAGTCCTGTCGAACTGACACCCACTGCGCACCATACTGCATAGCAACACAAGACAACTTTTAAGCAGTAATGGACGTAATGGTACCGTTGATACGTGATATAATTATCAACGGGGCTGCATAGGAACTGGACACCAGTCCCAATAGTCCCGTTCGCTCAGCGCAGTATGGTTGGGATCATACCTGATCACAACCTCTTATGGCTGGTAGAGGGGGCACGTCATTTACCGATGTGGAGGAAGTGTGGTACCCCGCTGGATCTCTTCAATTATTCCAAACTTATCGAACATCTGAGCCAGCTAAATCTCGAAACTAGCGCCCGACTATAGCCGCTACCTCCTCGGATCATTTAGGGTTGTGGAACTTCCTATTCGCCATCAAGAAGGTATGAACATATCTGCCAGCCTCAGCCTGCTTTTTGAGGATCGCTATATTCCTCCAAGCTGATATATAGTGAAGGTAACCAACACCCTACAGTAGTACCATTCGTCGAGCATCTCCCCTCAGCATTAGTCCGAACTTGTCGGAGATACCTGAAACCATAATGGTGAGCTCGATGGGTCTGTACGGTACTACATATGGGCATCGGGGGCGTCTAGTACCCGTTCCACCTCCTCTGGTGTTGACGGCTCGCTTGAAGGTGAGCCCAGTGATACTGACACTGACTCGCTATCGGGTTGCGTTCGCCTCATCTCGGTCGCCGCAGTATCTCTAGCCCCACTCTGACCACAGGCATCAGCTGCTACGGGCTGAGGGGTGTCCTCCGGTTCGACTGACCAGTCCTGGAAACACTCTGCTGAACAGAACAAGGCGGTCGAGCCGGGGCCGATACCTCCACGACTTCGGATCGCATAGTGTCATCATCACCGTCACTCCGCCGCTCAGAGGCCTCTCGTTGTCTCCCATCACCACACCTTTCGTGAGACTTTTCCAGCGACACACTCCCTGCAGACTTAGAAGATTTGGCACTGAAAATTGATGGCGGAACGTGGCCATACTCAGAGGGCCATTCCTCTGAAATTTGTGATCGTACGGCGAAATCTAAGCATAACCCTCTGCGATTCGAAAGAAGTCTACTGCTTTCTGTATACTTCACTAGCAGATAAGCCGCTGCCACCTCTACTACCTTGAGCCTTCACCTGTGGAGGGCACGGAAACAGTCTTTTTATTGCTCTCACTATCGCTGTCGGGATCGCTGAACGACTCCGAACTACCGCTGAAGTAGCCTCCTAGCATCATGATCCTACTAGTATAGAAACCTGAATTCAATACATTTGCTGCCCGAGGCGGGTCTAGCTTTCCAGAGGTGCTTTCTTGCCTGGCATCACTCGGAGAGTGGTATTATCCCATACACCAACTCACAACACAACAGGGATATGCAGTATGGAAGACATAGTTCTATTACTAATAAACTACCCACCTCCCTAGCGATCTGCCTTGGACATGGGCGCCCGGATAGTACCCTGCTGTCGCATCAGCACAACCAACAAGCCTCCACCGTATCGGCACTGTAACGTGGCCGCCAAGATCACTATAGTCACTTCTGTTGCATTTCAGAGTGTTAAGAGCGGACGTACACCTTCGGAGCCGCAGAGAATGATTCGTTCGAGTTCCGCTTCTCTCGAACCTCTGATAGACCGGAAATTTCCTCCTTAGCGTCGCCTCTCAAAAATGTCATTACAGCCTTCAAGATTCGCGTTGCCCACACTGCGGAGATTCCCAGGATCACCAGACAACTAATTTTGACTTCTACTGGAGTGGTGGGACTGTCACAAAGCCACGTCGCCATATATGGTGCAATGACCATTCGACCAACCAGAAATAAGACGGCAAAAATCGCCTGCGAGGCCAATGCCAGAAACGAACCTTCTGGAGCTAGTCCTGTTTGGAAAAGGTAGAGCCAAGGAGTAGAGAGCTCAGCAACGAATAAGAACCAAGCGAGTTGGTAACCACCGTAACCAGAATGCAAGGCTGCGAATTGACCCCATACTACCGTGATATGGTGGCAGGACCCTTCGAAGTCTCGGAGCACGGTGAGACATAGTACAGCATCCACCACAAAGTAGGAGAGGGAGAAAGCAAGCATGTTGGCCTGGAACTGTGTTGAGGGATCAACAAAGTTCCATTCATCTTTTAACAGGATCCAACCACACCAGATGGATATTATAATCGAGTGGGTCACGGACATACAGCCTGAGGCCTGGAAGGGAGTCAGCGTGCTGCCCTTGGCCGTCGCAACATATATTGCCGCGAAGAAACCCAGTGACAATAGCGTGGTTCGGAGGTCCCAGCTGGGGGATGGATCGAACATGATTAAAAACTCCTAAAGCGACAAGATGGCCCGATTCCGAATATCATTTAATGGTTGACGATCCAACTTTACCCAGTTATAGAGAAATGTCGGACCCCTGGATCGAACCGGGGAGGAGAGCATCGCGACCTGTAGCATGCACCATACAGTCTGGGACTCCCAGACTGGGAGGCCAAGTCCCAACTCGTCAAGTTGAACTCAACAAATAGGAACAGCATGATGATACTTCCAGGCACGACTAGTCTAAAATAAGATTTAGTGTGTCCATCATAAGAACTGGCAAACCTTCTCTCCAGCGAGCATTTAATATTATAAGAAACAAACACTGTGTGACGACGCTCAACAATTCAGCAACCGGTAGATCCGGCGAAATTGGCGAGCCTCTTGCCCAGCGAACAAGTAATATTATAAGAAAAGAACAATGTGCGATGGTCACTCCATTCAGCAGCCGGTAGATCCAGCAACGATCGAGTCGGAAGCCTCGGCTCCTTCCCCAGTCGCCTTCTGAGTCGACACCAGCTCAGTGAGTGTGTCGAATGCAATCCTCATGATGCGTATTGCCCAGAATACTGAAATGGACATCAGCCCGACACATGAAGTTTTGGCTAGAAACGGGACCTCTCCATTTAACAGCAGATGATAAGACATAAGAGTTCCGGCACCAAGACGCCCACCAATGAACAAGACCGCGAACAACGCCTGAGAGACTAGCGCGCCTATGCCCCCAGCGGGAACGAACCCAGTCTCGAAAGAGTAAAGGAATGGCGACGAAAGCTCGGCGATGAACAAGAAGGCGATGATGATGTAACCGGACAGACCAGTGTATAAGACTCCAATCTCTCCAACGACGCAGAAAGCGTGATGTAGGGTAGACTCCCAGTCCTTAGAGACAGAGACACAGAGAATGATGTCAACCACGAAGTAACCAAGAGAGACGGCTAGCAGAGTTGCTTCCTCTGGGGAGGAAGGCCCACTGACTGTGGGCTCATCACGCATCAGGATCGAACCGCCCCAGAATATGCAGCCCAGTGCATGCGTCAGTGACATCACGACTGTCGCTGACCAGAGATCTGGCGTGTACCGGCGTGCCATTGAACATACTGTTGCGAAGAATACAGTAGAACATAAAGAAAGGCCTATGGACCAGGTTGGAGCGGGATGGAATCCAGCAGGATCCACAACATGGGAGTCGATAGGCATAGGAATGAAATTATGAGCTGAGGGGTTCTACACCTTTTCCCGACCTTTTCTAAGAATCACCACTTCAAGTTCATATACTGCCGTTCCAATCTCTGGTCACACTTGTCCATTTCATTCTTTTCCAAACCGATTTCAGCGACAGATAAATCAACTCACTTGTTATAAACGAAATACTGAATACGAATTCAGTTGTGCCACGTGTGACAGTGATGAAATATCTACAGATGATATTAGTATGTGACCGATATCGATCACAGCATGACATCCACTGCCAGACCGGAAGCGCACCAAGCTGACCCGACAAACCCAACATTCATCTCGAATATCATGAGACTGGAGTACTACACACTTCCACCTTACATCGTGCGGAAGTTCTGGAACGATTGCTAAGACAAATCAACTTCATAACATGACTACTTTATCCAATCAGAATGTATTAAAAATTCACAACCTCGACTGCTTATTCTTCTCCGTTTTAATAGCTCTCCTAGCTTTAGTCAGAATGTCCTCGGTATAACCATTAGGCGATTTGGTTCCTTCGAATACCAAATCCATAGCTGCTTCAAAGGCAACGCCGCCACCTTTCATAGCGGTATACCTGCCAGTTCACCACTGAGACCGGCCAGCCCAGTGTTGGAATATATGCTTGCTTTCCTCAGCTGAGTTCACGAGTTTCCTCACTAATTATGAAACTTTACTTGCAAATTCGGGTAGAAGTATACAGAGACCTATGGGAATTTCCTGAGTTTTTCTCAGACTTTTCTCAAATGTCCCCTACACATGTAGTTGAACATGTGCATATTTTCCCACTGGACCGGCCAGCCAATGGCAGCTCAAAATGGTTACTGAGGATCGCCCTTATTCTGGTCGTCTACGACTGCACTCATCTTCATGAGAGACTCCTTTACCTGCGCTTTGCTGACTATGCCATGGAAAAGCCAGTTAGCTATGTGTTGGGATGATATCCTATACACAAATATCAGACCATTTCTCGGATGAAAACACAGTACCGAAGAGTAGCTCGGTCTTCCATAAGGCCGACGTTGTTGATGTCGGGAACTTTGCTGCAGCCCACACCGAGGTCAACCCAACGAACCTGGCCATACCGATTCGGCACTGCTCCAACACTCGATAAGTCAACCCACCACATAACCCAGGATCCCCTGAGCGTTGTTGTCCAGTTCGCGCTGAATATCTCCTTTGGGCAACCTGACAGACCCGGAGTTATACGCAGAACACTCCCACAGGAGCACTCACGTGAACACAGTATCATCGAAAGGAGGTTGCAATAGCTGCTCGCGAAGCTTCAAGACTGCCGATGGATCAACAGAGATAGTCTTCTGGATCTGTACAATATCCCTTCACAACGAGAACCTGGAAAACCGCTGGCTCACCGCAGAGACGTCAACCATGTGATAATGCAGAGCATGGAGAGTAGCAGCGGTAGGTGAGGGAATCCAAGCGGTCGAGGCCCCTGATACAAATACTGCAATCTCGACGGGTACAGTAGCGACCTCACCAGACAGAGGGTGGCCAATCTTCTGATCAAGCATCGCCTTCATAGAGTCGGGCTCGGCCCACATGCCCTTACCTAAGCATGAATTCCAACAACATCAACAAGACCCATCTCCTCACCAATCTGAGCACGCATGCCCATGCCTGCCGACAGGCCCTCTATAACGTTGAGCTTCTCATACGCTTGAATCCACGCAGCTTTCTTGATCGCACCCTTCGGAGCAACTGGTAACTTGGAATGCATACAAGTATGGATTTCATCACCCGTACCTAAACCTAAGTAATACCCAATGCATACACGTGCTCAATACTACGGTCCAGAAAGCCCGTGTTAATGAAGACCACGCGTTCGCGAGCAACATGGATACACGATTGGAGATTGGCACTTGTCCTTCTCTCCTCGTCCATCACCTACCAACACCAGCCGCTCCTACTAAGAGGCAATGCATGCCAAACACCCACCCCAATCTTGATAGTCTTCGGCCCAAGGCCCAGCATCTCCTCAACACGATCGAATACCCGACAAGCATAAGCCACCTCTTCCGGACCATGCAGCTTGGGCTTCACAAGATAGATAGAGCCAGTACCTGCCTCTACAGCGATCCTTCCGACTCCTGGATGCTATCAAATTACAACTGTTGCGGCCGACCTGTCGAAGATCGAGCAGTCCAGCTGTGGCAGTGACCAGCGCATCCACCAAGCCCTCGAAGGCCTCATCACCGCGATACCTTCGGAAAACCAACAGATCCCCCCCACAAGAATCACATCCGGACTTACAACACTGCGTCAGTTCTCATATGAATACCCACATTCCTCACCAAAGCCACTACTCTACCTAACACAGAATCAATGCGACTCAAAGCCCCTCGAGAAATACCCCACCAGGGAGAGTAACGATCCCCTTTCCTCCAGCCATCCTAAAGGTAAGGTCCGAGTTGAGTCGGCGAGTTACCGACTTGCCGCCTTTCTTGAAACTCGTCTCCAGATCACCTATACACCAATCTATTCGCCAAGTACTCAGGATGTAACATCCTACCACGCATAAGGCCGGCCCAGTTCGAGTAAACTCGGGACTTGTCCTCCGCATCAACGGCCGCTACCGAGTCCTCACAGTCCATGATAGCAGTGAGGGCCGACTCGAGGACCACATCGGACAAGCCCATACTATTCTGCTTGCCAACCTAGTGCATTGACGAACTTCCACATCTGGGATGCTAATTGACACTATTACCTGTGATTCCTTGTGGATCTTGATGATTATATGAAGTCCATTATGAACAAATACAAGATCACCCTTGTTGGCATTACCCCTATACCCAACAAAAGCCGAAGGCGACTTCAGTCCTGCAGCAATACCAAGTACTTTACTTCCACTCTCCCCCACACTCACCAGTAGACTTCCCCGTTGTCGTGCTAGCCACAAGCTGACTCCGATGATCGACCCAAATAGATGCTAACTCAGCCCACTGGGCATCAACCAGAGGTAGTACGCCATCCAGCTGCTTGAAGGCGAATCTGCATATGAGGAATTCAGAATTAGAATATACTCAAAACACAACTACTCAAGCACTGCGAGGCCTCGCGAAGGGTCGTAGCCTCCAGGACCGGGACGGCCAGGAATCACATCAAAGCCGTAAACAGCATCAAAGAGAGAACCCCACCTAAAACAACAGCACGTACACCAGCCATTGTATACCACCACCTCGACAAACCCACCTGGCATTAGCTGCATTGAGGGCGTATCTAGCATTGTCGACCGGAACGACGAGTTGTGGACCAGCCAACAGGGACATCTCCGGATCAACGTTGGTGACACAAATAGTGGTCTTGGTTGTGGGAGGCTCAACCAGATACCTTTAGAGGAAACTCTCGGAACACGTGTTGGTCCGTGCAAGAAAAGCTGACCCTATTCTCTTGAGAAAGCCCTCTTGGTCTTCCTTGCAACCACCTTCATACCACTCGTCTATCGCCGCTTGCAGCTCATCTCGATGAGCCAACAAAGCGGCATTTTCATCCGAGAACTCAGCCAATAGTTTCTCTAGATGCGACCAGAATTCAACCGCACTCACACCCGTACCTGAAGACCAAGGCTATCCAAAGCAACCAATACATCAGAATCCATAACGAATAGAATCACCCCTATCCAGATCGTCGAATATTTACATTATGAAGGCACACTCACCCGGAAGGATATTCTTCTCAATAGCATCCTTCAAAACCTCATGGACCTGGATGTCACCGAAAGCCACGTATTTACCAGTCTCGGTCAGCATACAAGATTAACGATACAATAACAACAGCACTAATCTGCTAACAACATGATAGTCCCTACCCCAACTCGAAACGCCCACACACTCGAAACGATGCCATGAGATCGCCATGCAGTACACCAACACTAGCATATGCATGCATGTTAACCGGGAGCGTTTTTGCACGCCCACACCTGCACTTGACCATCGCTGGAAACGCTCCACATGCACTGTCCCGCAGTATCCATATGAAGACAACTCTGCACTGCTGAAGAAGGTGAGCGAGAGCATCACCACACTAAGCGAAGGAATCCTCTTACCTCCCTCCGACCCTTCCGCCACCAAACGACGCCGCAACTGATGAACGACTAAGTGCTACACCAATCCACAATGAGCTCACTTCTCGAAGAGTTCGACCACAGCTCCAACTGCATGCCATAGACCCCGCACTAACACTCACCAGGGGACCGTTGTCGAAAGGGCCGTAGTTCAAAGACAACACCTTGTTTGCTGTTGCCGCCATAGACGTTGTTCTAATGAGGTGGTCATCAGCACGCATGCACACAAGATACCACTTGAAGCACCTCACAGCTGGTATCTTACTTTATTTCATTTTCCTCGATGCTCATATGAACAACGGCGCCCTTCACATCATCACCTTCAAAGACTCTCAGCAGGCTAGATGCATCACCGGCCGCAAAAAGCGGACCGACAGGAGCTCTCGAGGATGACTACTGAACAATCCACTCAATGACGAACTTGCCCACCCTCGTCGAATAGGGGCCCACCTCGGTACTACTGCGCCACCGGCACGACGGTTTCAACAGACAAGTAACACGCGTGATACCCAAGAGCTCGTCATGAGGAGGTACACGAGCCACCACTTCCATGCTGTCCACACAAAGAATCTGCGCTCAACTCCAATACCCGACGGTGGGTATAAACTACTCTTACAATAATAGTAGATATCAAGTGCTCGGCGTCATCGATCTTACTATAGGCGGTCTCGTCGTGAGCCAAGTAAATGAAGTCTTCATCAGCTGTCACAGCTGATATCCTTGCTGGTGCTGAACATGAAAGATAACTCGTCTCGAATCATTGCATTGATCACCAGTATAATGACCATCCTGTGAGCAGTCTTCAAGCTTGTTCCACGTCTTCAACTCGTTGCCACAGACACCAACAATGCGATCCTCAGTCAGCACCTAGGGGCGCGATCTCGTCATAGGGGACGTTCTCTCGAGCACACCATAAGCCCCCCTGACTCCTCTGAGGAGGTTCCCGACAGTGACAACTGCTTGACAATAGTCGGCTCCTGCACATCGTAGTTAATGCGAGAAGAGCTACCAAGTCATACTGGTTGTGTGTAGTCTATTATCCTTATTTCACTCGTAGACCGATCGGCATCTCCCACCTTAACCATACAGCACACGCGACTCCCATGAGGCTGGCCGAAAAAAGCAATGCTCTTCAGATGGGCTGACGAGGAGGAGTTCAGCCTGAGGAAAGTACGAAGTCAGATCCGCGATGTGAAACTGAGAATGAAAACTCGAAATGGCATACTATGTCATTTCGAGTTCTCGTGCTACGATGGTAGTTGTGCCAGTTCAGCCTCATAGGCACAGCTGTCATCATGGAAAAGATCATGAATGAAATGATCGCAGTAGTGATGACCTACCCCACTGAGAGTTCCTGAACCATATCCACATCTAAGCAGGGCACAGAGGAACCACAAGGACTAGATTGGACAACTATACGATATCTATAGAGGAATCGTATAGCAGGGAGAGTAATAGAAAGCGTCCTACATACGGACCATGGAACCAATCCCACATGCTAAAGTGCATATCATCTGAAATAGGTGGGCTATAATAGACGTATAATAAGTGACCGTATAACGGCTCACTGAAGACACTGTAGAGCTCTTACGTGCCCTCGATTGCTGGAAGTCGAAGGCGACTCTGATGAAGAGAAGTGGCCGAGTTAATAGTGATCAACATCCCCACAAGGATATATCTAATCTCGTCAGGTCAAGCTTGTAAGAGGCCACTACTTGCAGAGGCCAGCCAGCGACGGAGCCGACGAGCGAAGGGGCGTCGTCTTTGGACCGCCGGACACAGCAAGACAGTTGAGGAGGAGCGCGAGGTTCTGACAGGTTTGTCATCGCTACCACAGTAGCAAGGGAATTACCTGTGGAGTGGTATGACGAGGTGATACCCATCACGGTAAGCTGCCTGAGTCTGCTCCACAAGGGTTGGTGTCTAAGGCTCGGGCGAGCGCGACTCAATTTGCGCATGCGTATTTTGTACTAAATCCAAAATTGACGTTCGAGTTGAACACAACCTATCCTCGTCTTCACATGAAGCTATTTTCAGTGCTCCACTTGCCTGCGAGTAGTAGACGCACGAAAGAGACGAGTTCACAATAAGAATGCCCACCCGAGAAGCATCTAGCCTCCTTTAGAATTGGCGAGTACATAACTGTCGTCATCACTGGGGTTCCCAGAGTGCTTACAAGCAACATAGTGTACGGCTTTAATAACTGGCAGTGTCCATCTTGCCATTGATAGTGTTATTCTTGGATGTGATATTCACGCAACGTGTCAATGGTGAAGTGCATATTGGCATTCTTGAAGGTTCATTCTGAGGGTGTGTCAAACTTGAATATTCATTGCCAACATTGAAACGAACTTTGTCATTCATATGCGTTCACTTGTCAACCTTTCACGGGAAAAGGTGTAGGTGTCCGCCGCGTGCGCGATCAAGGCAAGCGCGGAAAACACGACGTGCGCAAACATCATGACGCGCCGACCATTACGTGGCGTCATAGACTGCTCGACATTACAGCTGAGTACCGAGCCTCTTCCAAGATTCAGTGCGATGTTTACTCTACCTCTGCGACATCCGATTCACTGCATAGCCACATCGAGGCAAGCACAGTTGGTAACTCACCTGAGGTTAACCTCGGGGGGTTTGGATTTCCCTTTCCACCTTGCCTGAGTATAAAGTCATCACTCACAGTTGTTTGACTACAGTCTCACAACATGAGCCGGCGCTCTGATGATCAACAGGCTTCAGACCCTCGGGGCTTCAATCACGGTGAGCACCAGTCGTCTTCGTCTGCCGGTCGCACAATTCCCCGAGTCTTTCAAGGAACTCCAATAAACTTGAACGCATCAAAGATTACTATCTCGCGCTGACGGACTGCTCCCTAGGTCCTCAGCATTCTGAGACCCCCGAGGAGCGGAAGCAACGTTTGTTGTTGACCAGAAAAATGTACTCCTAGCACTACGATCGTAAAAATCTTAAAGAATTATTTCCAGGCCCGATCAGCGTCCTTACGACTATTGTTCTAGTGAGGACAGTTTCTACTCGGAATGTGAAGCTGCAGGTGACAGCTTATCGTAGTGGAGTTATCGTCCGGGAATTGTCGTTGATTGCCTCAGTGTCGTCATCAGGAGAGGAGGACTATGCTGCGGCCTCTAGTGCAGACAGCCCTCGGGGAATCAAACGAGTGAGAAATTTGCTTTCTTGTGAGAGGAGCGATCATTTTAGATCCGCCATAAGACGCCACCACGAGGCACCATACGCCCCCCTGAAAACAAGAAGCGGAAAATATCGTGTTCTACCACGTCGAGCGATAGTAGGTTCCGACTCGCATCATTCACCTTTTTACTTTCATTCGCAACTGATGACTAGTTTTAGTAGTTCGTGAGCACTCGGGAGCATATCCCAGACCGTATTGGTTGAGGCTTCGTGATGGAATCGCCTTGTCTTGGAGTGCACTCTTGATTCTTCAGACTGTCACACTGTCGCTGAAGCTCGCGAGGAAGGGCCTTCTCTAAGTGACCTCACTGAGGAGCTCTGCGGCCCTGCATACAAGGACTATTGCAAATGTGATGATCCGCAGGATCCGGTCTCCTTGGTAAGCACTCGGGGGTTGGTATATTCGATTAGTCGTCTTCTCGATCGACGGAAGATTTGAGCTGATCATGCTTTTGTCCCTCAGCAACGAATTTGGATAGAGCATGAGGACGGAACTCGGAGGGCCAGCGATGACATAGATTTCCTGTTCTCGTATTGGGAGGATGACAAGTTCGTGCGGGGTGGGCTTCATCGTCATCACGGTTCATCAGTGATGGTGTGAAAACTACCTCAGGTTTCTCCATCACGACGCTGCAGTTCATGCTACGGCAACCTCGTCCGATTCTGCATCCAGTGAGTCGGCAGGTTATACAGGATGGTGTACTGGAGCGTGCCGAGAGGATGGTCAAGGTGAGGCAAACTCCATCAGTTGTCGAGACAGTGATCGGTGTTGGAGTAGGAATATATGTTCGCCTTCCATAGCTGAGCTCAGGAGGTTCCTCACTAATTATAGGAGTTCGGGCGGAATTTGGTGAAGCCAATAATAATTCACCGAAGTTTCCTCACAATTTTCATATTCTCGCCAACACATGGCCACTCCTGCAGTTACTCGAGGCTAGTGGTGCCATAGAACCTATCACGGTGAGGGACCTGGCGACTCTACCCCAGAAGGAGCTCACCAGGCGGGATATGCAGCACTTGAGCTTAGAGGTAGGCACTATGTGATGGCGGACATTGGGAAAATGGGCCTCAGGTGTGGCAGTTGCTTGGAAGGCAGTCAGTGTATGTGGAGGAGGATACGTTGGTCGACATGGATCGAACGCAGATTTGTAAGGGACGATTTGGGACTATTCGAGTGAGCGCATCTTCAGTGATGTTAAATTCGGAACTGCGATCAATGTTCACTGAGAACTTCACTGAGGACCAGCGGCGGCAGTTTTTCCCGCCGGACGGTAGGCCGTTTATGAAGATCCATGAGGCGCTTATGGGAGGAGGCGAGGTGGGACTACTTGAGCCGCTGTTAGCAGAGGCATTGGTCAGGACATACCGACGAGCTTGAGGACGCTGAGTGCCGTGCAGGGGATCCTCAAGGACCTGCGGACTGTAGGAAATCGCATTATTACACCATTCCTCATCACGATTCATCGTTGAATGGGATCTATACTGTTTGAGAGGTGTTGGGATGAATCATTGTGGTAGATACTCACGAATGCTCCTGATAATATGAAGTTTATGGTTACATATGTCATAGTTGGGGCATTGGCTGTGGTCAGCGGTCCCATACGATCTAGGTGAGGAATAGGGGGAAGTGTGAGACTATTGCATGTTCGTGAAGGGGAGTATAGGACCATATCATTATAGTATGGGTCACTGGGGCTAGCTGCAATAGTCCTATATTCTCTTGTTGTTCATATAGCGTATGCCTCGGTGGTCCGAAAAAATGCATGGTTATGCAGTAAACAGCGAGATGACGGAATTTGATCGAGAAAGTTATCGAAGTTCAGCAGTGTTGAATCGTCATATTCAGGTACATGACTGGCCTCAGCCACTCCTTTGAAATATCTCCAGCAGATGTGCATTATGATGATGACGAGTACTCATCTTCTGATAGTGATGAAGGTGATTATGTCGGCCACGAGGATGAGGATGATTCTGAGAGGGACGACTTGGACGACGAGTTCTGACTCATCGTCGGGGGGAATCCAAAATTTTTTCAAGAGTTCTTCGGCTTTGCTGCTGAACTACATTTGTTAATAGTGTTATTCTGTTACAATTCTGATCGACAAGTTGTGACAGCGGCCCGTGGGGGCTCGGCTCACCAAAAGCACCATTGAACTTCGTAGTTGTTGTAGTCGTTGGACATTTTATACATTTACCCTACGTCCTGTCCGTGTGCACAGTCACTCGTCATCGATCAGTCCGTGAAGTTCTCCTTAGCTTTATATTATGTTTCAAGGAGTTGCGCAGTCAAAGCAACGGTCATGACATGATCGGAATTTACAACACCTGCAGAGTTTATCTGTGTTTGCTTTGTTGAGATGTCCGCGTCCAACGTAGTGGTGGTTCAAATAGGCCAGTGTGGCAACCAAGTGAGCGAAATTGTATACGACTCCCTTTGGGAGGAAATAGCTCAACTGAGGAAGCTTGGAGGAAATCCATCGCTCGCGGACCGTCTCCATGGGACGTACTTTGATGAAGCTGATCGGGCGCGCGCTGTTCTGATCGATATGGAGCCTAAGGTCATTCAAGGCTTACTGGCTCGGAAGCGGTGTAATCAGTGGAGGTATGATGCAGAGGAGAAGAACTCGTTGTTCTTGCAAAGTGGTAGTGGTAATAGTTGGATGATGGGTTATTCGGTCTTGGCCAAGGGCCAGACCTCTGAGCTCGCCGCTGAGGTTATTCGGAGAGCGGCTGAGGCCTGTGATAGAGTCGATTCGTTCCTGACGGTTTGCAGTGGTGCTGGAGGGACAGGAAGCGGCTATGGCAGCTATGTGATCTCGGAGATCCTCAACGACTACTGTGGGCTGAAGCATGGGTCTGCGTGCAACGTCATTGTATGTCCCTTCGAGCGGGGAGAGGTGTCGGTACAGAACTACAATACGGCGCTTTCGTTGGCGACTGCGGTGGAGACGGGTGAGCTGACAATCACGTTTTCGAACTCGGCGTTGGAACATGAGGTCGGCGGGAAGAACGGAGGCTTGGGGGCGATCAATAGGAAGCTTGCCCGAACGCTGGTGGACAGTTTGTTGGTGCCATCGCGGCTATCACCGGCAGGAACACTATCAGAGGTCGCCCGGCATCTCGTTTGTGATCCGGATTATACCGTTGCTAGTTGCTGCTCGGTGCCTGGCATGGCACATTATGAGTTCTCTAGTGACACGTGGATGGGCCTGGCTAAAGAGTTAGACGATAGATGGAGAGGAAAAAGTGCTACGGCTTTTCTCCATGCTTGTGGGGTCGGCGCTGATAAATTGGAAGACGATGTGAGCTTGAAAACGGTGGTGGGGGAATTTTTCTTTTCGTTTTCGAAAGTGTTCCGGTAAAAGTTGTAGTTTATCGCAGTGTTGGAGGAGAGCTCACATGTTGACAAGACGCTGGTGAATCAGTCTTTTAGGTGACACTGCCGTTCAAGTTGAAAAGCCGTTATTTCCCTCACGTCCCTCATCCATTGAAGATGGCCATCAGCCCGGTGGCTCGTCGGGTGCCTAGTCGGTCCTTGTCTGTTGTCGCTACGGATCAGAAAGCTCTTCAGCCAGTGAGAGCGCTCTCTAGGACTTGAGGTTTCTATCCTTATGCTTACGTCAGGTGGCTCACGTTGTTCGTCGATGTAAGGCAGCCTTGTCAAGTGGAGCGTTCATACACCATTATGGTGGGTACGAAGGGGAAGCACGGATCGCTGATGCGGTGGCCACCCTCAACGCTACATTGGAGAGGTCCCATGTCACTCTTGCTAGAGAGGGAGGCTGAGGAAGGCCGGTCATCATGTAATTCAAATTTCTATCTCAACGATTATTCTCTTGTGTTACGGACCCAGAGAGAATCGGGCTTGCTCTCTCGGGGACACTTCGATTTAGTGACGTCATCATATCTGCAGCCACTACTCTGCCAATTCCCTTGGCCTACTCTATGGCACCTTTCGGACTGACAGCTGTGCTCCTGGTGACTCGTGTTACGGCGACGATGCACATGGCGGAACATATGTTGAGGAAGACCCTCGGTTTGGAAGAGGCCCAGAGTAAGGTTATGATCACAGTGTGTGTACGAGCTGTTGTCCGACGTTCTTCGAGAGGGACGGGAAAACTAATCATTGTGGCGCCACTATGACGAGCAAGGAGTATTTCGAGAGCTTATGTCGAACTAACTGCGGGGACGCAGGTTCTACTTCCTTGGACGGGAGCAGCATAGTGAATGATGGGCATGGACAAGTGTCATGTCCTTCCCGAAAGCCTACGATCGTGTGGAGAAATATGCACATAGTCAACTACATGTGTTGGTGACAATACCGGTTTTTTTTCGGTTTATGTACACCTATACTCCAAGTCGTGTGTAAAGCTATATAGTGAGGAAACCGCAGACTCCTCCAACACTCTCACAATCGCTGCTTCGAGTTGTGGGCGAATATTCAACACTGGCAGTGTGGAGGTGGTGTACGACAGATGCTCCTTCCTCAGGTGCACCGACAGTGGCGCCGACCTCGCAAGCCGCCATCACTTCGACTGTCGCATCAACAGTTGCGGTCTCTACGCTTGCCTCGACGACGACACCAAAGGCTTCGGCGACGACTACTACTTCGGCTGCTCCGACATCCTCGGCATCGGAACAAGGTGAACCTCTAAGGGTTTGGTCAATATCTGGAAATGTCTGATCCTCGATTCTAATGCTTTGCAGTGCGAAGGCTGGGAGAAGCTCTAATGCAGGGAATTTCCCGAAGCTCATGAAAATACTTTTAAACATTCTTTCTGGCGGTATAAAAAATGTGAAGGAGCCCCCGGGTCTGTATAAAAAAATTTCTTATGTATCGGAGGTTCACCTGTTTTACGTGACGTGGCGTAATACTCTATGCGAAGGACGCCACGACCGCGAAGTACTCCGAGTAGTTGGCGTTCTACACCGTCTATTTCTCGAGGACGATTGTGAATTCCGCGAAATTTTTACTCGAGGAAACTTCGAGTCGGAAAAGTGAAGAAAGACAACGTAAAATAATTTCGCACACGTTTGTGGAATCGCGTAGAAAGGCAATTTCACGAGAACCACATCATGTGATTCACATGGAGTAAATCGCGATAAACACGGACTAGGTCCGTCGACCGGTCTGCCGACCGTATGAAATTCTTCATACGGTCGCTCAAGTGAATCTTGAACTCATGAACATGTGGATCCGCTATAAAGGCATTCTAGGGAATTCCCCTGCTCTGATGTTTATCATTCTCAGCGTCTCCACCGCCCTCTGCTGTGGCTCCTCAAACTACGCCTACTCTGGCTGTTGTAGCAGCGACATCTTCAGCTCCTAGTACAACTGACTCAGGGACGTGAGTGTGTTGAAATCTCACAGTTCTCGAAGGTGGCCGATTGCCCAGGTCCGGTACGAGGTTCGGCACCCTGCTAGTGTACTGCTTGGTGATTGGTGCCACCATAAGCCTCGTGGTGTGGGCTGTGGTTTCAATCCACGACTGGTGAGTTCTTGAAGCGGCGGAGGGCGACGACAGGGATCGCTTGAGTAGGTGGAGGGATCAGTACAAGATTCCCGAGAGGCCGCAGCCTAGACAGAAAACGGTCACACGAACTAAGGTCAGCAGTGCTCTGTTAGTCCACGTTTGTAATTTCATCTTACTTGTCTCAGTTGAGTGATTCCCAACGCAGCTGGAATGAGGCAACGGACATAGGTAAGCTCGCTTCACTAGAACGATGTTGTTCAGAGCATGGTGACAGGTGGTCACGCCCCCCTGTCCGAAGTGACTAGCTATGATGATGATGGTCCTCCGTCCGCGAGAAGGGCTCCTAGTCGCGTAGGGTTGTACTTGATTGTCATGGATGGCATCAGTTATGCTTTCTTAGTACAAGACTAGGCGAGCTGAGGCGCTTCTCGAACAGAAGCGAAGCGTGAGGGAAGCCGTCTAATGCTGCATGGTATGGCTCGTGTCAGACTCCCATTGGAGCCTCGTTGTCATCAACACTGAGCTAGTAGTTCTGAGTTATAGTGCTTGAATGCAGCATGATGGAAGTGTGATTTTTTAGTTGGCGACTCGTGGTTTATTGGACCCCAGAATATGTCATCAACAACACTTCTCTACGGCTGCTGGAGCCCCCCTCGAAATCAGCGTGCTCTCGTACGCTACGTCAATACGTTTCCCAAGTTCTTCGAGCTTGATGATCACGTTGATATGGAAGGCTGTCGCAGCAGCTGACCTACGCCCGAGTCTGCTGCTAGACGAAGCTGTAGCAGTTCTCCATCCGAGTTCAGTTGTGGCAAGCGCAGTAACGACAGCGTATCGGAGGCTCTTTCCTCTCCAGGCCCCGGGTGGTAGCCCTGATGTCGATGCCGCCACTCCGGCAGTGACTTGGAGGATGAGAATCTGCCTTGCTCTTCAACAGACCATTTCACCACCGTTACGTTCCGCAATATCCTCGGTCCGACTATAGCAAAACCTTCTGCGAAGTTCTTGTTGAAAATGGTTTCCAGACAGGAACTCGCTACGATTTTGTCTACTTGCTGGCGAACTTCGAATATCTGTCCTGTCTCGGGTATGTCTTCTTCAATTTCGAGTCCTATGCGATAGCTAAGAACTTCAGCACCGCCTTTCATAGTCCCAACAGTCTTGGGAGGATTTGTCAGACCAGTTGGGCTCGTCCTCAACGATACGCGCAGAATGCTAGACATGCGCAGCACTCGGCGAATCACGATTCACTACCATTTTTCCGTCCTTCGACGTTCAACTCCCTGGGTGACGAAATTGGTCTGGACACAGTTCAGGGCGCCTACCCCAGCAAGAGAGGTCGCGTGCGTCGTGCTTCTAATATGTCCGCTCCGGCGAGTAAAGTGGGTCGAGCGTCAGCAGGATTGCAATCACAGATTCAGCGTAAACACAGAGGACAACAAGAGAATGAGTCAACAGGATCGGCGGGTGATCTCGAGTTGAATTTCTGGAAATTCTTTCTTGATGGTCTCCCGAGTAAGATGGGGCAGGGTTAGCTCCATACCTGCCACCTGACGTACAAGTGCTTCACTGTACTAGCGATCAAGCTTGTAGTCGATATGCGTTCATTACACTCAATCCGGCAAATGCTGTGACGTCCCTTCTGCAGAAGTATTACTATTCACCTCAGCGTGGAACTGTCGGCATCTAGATAGGAGGTCTCTCCATTTCGCTGAAGCCCTATCGTCGCCGACATGTTAACACCGCTGCGGTTGATGCCGTGCCTCAGCAGGGAGCCGGCTGGAACTGCTTGATGTGCCGTCTACTGTAGGTGACTATCCACCAGTGTGGTAAGATTTGCACATGGTCAACCGCATGTGTTGACGACAATATCAAAACTCAGAGGAAATTTTGGAGAAATTGTTGTTAGTTTCTGTACACTTCTGGAATATTATCCCAAGTCGTATAAAAACTCATATGATTAGTGAGGAGAGTATTGAGCTCAGCTGAGGGAAGCGAACATCTTTTTGCAAAACTGCTATCCACGGGTGTCGAGCAGCGATACACCAGATTCGAGCGGGTCTTCAAAGAGGGCGATCATGATATCTGCCAAGGCCGCAAAGAGTTGCGGATTTCCGCTCTTAAGTGCCATTGTGGTGTATTATTCCGTTATTGTCTTATCCGTGACAGAAGGGTGCCGCCCCAATCACTGGAGTTTCACCTGTGATATGAATAACATACTTCACGACTACTGCATTCAGCATTCAGCGAACATCGGGTTTTCACCGAGTTTTACGCCACTTCGCGTGAAACGGGTGAAACTCCATTGCTTCATCGCGCTTGAAGCGATATGCTGATCAGTCTTGTCGGTCGGAGTGAGAGCGATAGCCATCGAGGGAGGCTGAGGCATTATGCGTTGCATGTTGTTCGTGATATATTTCTCTTGGCATTATTATAGTCATGATCCGCCTTGTCGTATTTTACTGTGTTGGCTTCAAACCCAGGTCCCAGCCCGGATAGTTAGGAGGCCAAATTCATCCACACCTTTTGCTGGGCGCTTAGATTAACTCCAATGGATCATCTCCACTGTCTTGTTATCGCAGTACTTTTCAACGTCATCGTGAGAACGCATCAAAACATGTGGCCCGTTGCTGGTCTACAAGGTGTTGATGCTACTGCTCGACCTTTCAGCTGCTTTCACCGAAACCTAGATGTCCTTCGGAGATCATTTCCGTGGAAGAGATGCTTGACCCTAAGTTCGTCTTGAGTCAAGACGTTTCTGTGTGGCACGGTAAATTTCTCTCTATTTTCCTAGATAGACATGTTCATTCTAGTATGTGAACAGGGGATGTAGCTGTCTTCTCCGTTGGGCTCACAGTTCGTGGTGATGTCAGATGGAATATACTGTCACCATCAAATAGGCGATATTATATTTCTTGGGGGGATTCACTCCGATGCCCTCCATCAACGGTTAGTGACTTGCCCCATTGTGCGGCTATCTCGCCTTTCGGCACTGTTGTCAACCTACCGCACTTCTGCATTCTCTGTATATCACGAGCAACGGTATGATCCTTGATCGCTATACGACGAATCATGAATATCATGTTCACAGTCAGACGTGGACCGATTCTATGGCCGCGGTGTCAGACTTCATTTTTTCTACCCGACGGTCGAGTGAAGAAAATTTTCCAGCTGTTCTCCTCGTAGCCTTCCGGCACTAATCGTCGCCAGTGTCTCCTTCTCTATCACATCTCTAATACGGCTCGTAGATACCATTGTGTGGGCGTTGAGAAACGCGTGGTTGAGGATTCGTACTAGTCTTACAAGCTTCTCTGCGTTGCGTGGGCCAGTGAAAAAGGGTAAATTGATGTATCCTACTGAGGAAGGAGGTGTATATTCTCTTTGCGATACGCAGTGCATTGAGACCAACCTGTGGACCGTCGATAGATATGCTCTGCTCACATCATGCTAGTCACATATCTACTACATTAGTGTTTGCGCCTGGTTCGGTGGCTGAGTATAACATATCGCGACGCTGTGAGGTTGGAATACCTTACTGTTATCACTGCATGTGCTCGACTATGTTCACATTTCCCCGCTCTACTATGATAATAAACAACCAGCCCGTATCCGTGTCACGAACGTTCTTGTCTAGTCTGCTCCTCCAGCGCGCCGACCGTTTCATCGTGCGCAGCGCGCCCGTCCTCAATGGGATCCCTTCATGTGACACACGCTGATCACTCACATCATCAAGCCAGGTCTGAGAATTGTCAGTGGTGGAGATCCTATTGTAAGATACTCGATGATGGTGTCGGCAGTGCCGACTTGTGGGACTTTCAACATACTGCGTACTGCGACGTTACACCGTCGCCACTGCATGGGTGGGGTTCCAAACTGTAGGGGGTACTTGGTGGAACTCGGGCTCCAATAGACGATGAGCAGTGGAGGGTGAGGTGAACAGGTTGCGTTTGTTGTTAGAGCAAGCTCGAGAGTTCAACTCCGTGATAGTTCGTCGCAGGTTTTGGCTGCGAAACTGAGGGAGAAGTCCGAGGCCTATGCTATCGTCACGGTGGACTCTCATAATTAGCGAGTTATTCGTTTTAGAGACAGTTCTCTCCTAGCTGTTGCTCGAGCTAACTGGTTGGTCTCCCCATAGTGCTTGATTTGGTTGACTACTGTCGAGTGTAGCGCTGTCACTTCTGTGGAAGTGCAGCTGAGAATGTTCTCCTCTCAACTGGGGCTTAATCGTTGTGTTGTAACAGAGAGATTGGAAGGCCGAGTCAGAGACATCCGTTATTGTTATATGTCCGCGTCGGGTCAGAGAGAAAATTTCCTCCCGCCCGAAGGAGTCTGGGAGGTCGTGCGTAAAGAAGAGGTTGAATACGAGGAGTAATATCCTAAGTAACTTTTGTACATTGTTGACGCTGGCTGTTCCTAGGCCCGCGTGTTATTATAGTAGTAGCCCTTATGACCCTACTACTACTGCTGCCCATTCCTACAGTCCTCGCATAGTAAGTGTTGCCTGTCCTGGATGCCAAGAAGGTGTTGTCGTAGGTTCATCCAGCGACCACTACTGTCACTCGTTACACCTCGCCAGTCTATAGTCAGGTAGTAGTAGTAGTAGTAGTAGTAGTTGAAGCTGTATAGGCCTACCCCAGCGGTGTTCCCCAGAGTGATAAGCCTGTGATGACCTCCTCTCCAGTGAGCCTTCAACCCGGCAGTAGTGCTGCTCACGGCTCACCAGGGGCGGTGGTTTCGAGGTAACGCGCCTCTGGTCCTTGGGGAGATATATTATGTTATGTAGGCGGGTGGTTCGGTACGCGTCACCTGTGCGTTCTCGCGTAACAACTACGACTTATCGATGCAGTCCTGAGAGTCCCAGGCCCAGGAGCGATGCCCGGGCGAGCGCTGCTATGGCTACGAATATACTGCCGTCTTATGAGACGTCAAGGCGTGTTATTTATACCCCGAGGAAGGTGAACGCTCCCTCTCTTGTTGGCGCTCTGGTGTTTCTTCCAATGCCCTCAGGTGGATTCGAATCCGGTGAATTACGAGGGCGAGAGGCTTCCAGCAGAACTTCCTGTCCGCGATGCGATGTTGTGAGTTTTCCCGATTATTGTCTCTTTGTCAGGAAGAGATGGCCCGTAGTGGCAGTAGCTATCCGATGTCGTGCAAGAAGACCATATTGCGAGAGATGGAGGAGAGCGCGCCTGAGCCAGCTCCGAATTCGCCACAGACAGCAAGGGTGATCGTGGTTGTGAAGATTCAGTTGGATTGTAGTTGTTTGCAGGCCTCTCCATGTGATGCGCCGGCCGGCAGACGATTGCTCGCGTACTATGAGGATGAGGAGGAGGAGGATGGTATTGAAAATATTGAGATGGAGGTGAGATATGCCGGAATTCCAACTGGATATTGTCAGCCTTGTGGCAGGCTGATCCATCGAAGCCAACTGCACGATACAAAAGGGTAAAGAGGGCGTTAGTCGGATTGGCGTCACTATGGCTGACGTGTCGTCCTCAGTCCTCTGGCTCCCTGGTGTTCTCCGACTCGGAAGATGACTGTGCTGGTAGGCCGCCGCCTCGAAAGAAACGGTTGTGAGTTCCTATAAGGCCTCAAGACTGGCCGAGCTCAATTTGATTAGGTCTGTTAAGAAGCCACCTACTCCTTTGACAGCGATACAAACACAGACTGAAGACCTAGATCAAGTAGTGTTCTAGTGACCTTGCAAGAGAGCTCGCATGGCTCTCATTCAGGAAGATGAGCCTCCCCGCGAAGTTGGCGACAGTGGTGGCTTGGGGTCCCTTGGTAAGACATAGTGGTTTATTATAGTGAGTTCACTCGCGACTTTCCAGGCGGGCATGAGTATTTATCGCTGGGCCTTTCCCCTACGGCTACGACCAGCAGACCGTACCTGTCTCCGTGCTTCCGGGAGAGGTCCAGAGAGTTGAGAGAAAAGGAGGCCGAGTAGGTTTTGATTGATATGAGCGGTGGCGGCAGAATTGGCATTCTATCCAGAATCGAGCAATTTCTACGGGAGTCGGGAAAGCGCCGGGAGCGTCTAGTGGATTCGATGAAGAAGAGAAGGAGGGAGAGTGACGATGAGAGGGCGAAAGAAAACATCGAGAGGCTCGGGTAGGATGATATAATGCGGAGTCTCGAAAGGCGTAATTGAGGCAGGTCTTCACCGGTTCGAGCAGTAGGACGTTGGGGTGATGGTAGTGAGAATTCTGCCTTCAAGAGAAAGTAGTGATGAAAGCAAGCCGCTGTCTGGAAGCTTCCAATGAACAGGCCGCTGGTTACGTCACTGCAGGAGGAG